>NC_034190.2:27302485-27602485 GCF_002021735.2 Oncorhynchus kisutch
TCCTTCTCTCCTTCTCTTCCCCCCTCTCTCTTCTCTTCTCTCCTTCTCTTTCCCCTCTCTCTTATCCTTCTCTCCTCCTCTTTCCCTCTCTCTCTCTTCTCCTTTCTCTTTCCCCCCTCTCTCTCGCTCTTCTCCTTCTCTCCTTCTCTTCCCCCCCTCTCTCTCTCTCTCTCTTCTCCTTCTCTCCTTCTCTTTCCCCTCTCTCTCTCTTCTCCTTCTCTTTTCCCCTCTCTCTCTCTTCTCCTTCTCTTTCCCCCCTCTCTCTCTTCTCCTTCTCTTTCCCCCCCTCTCTCTCTTCTCCTTCTCTCCTTCTCTTTCCCCTCTCTCTCTCTTCTCCTTCTCTTCCTCTCTTTCCCCCCTCTCTCTCTCTTCTCCTTCTCTTCCTCTCTTTCCCCCTCTCTCTCTCTTCTCCTTCTCTTCCTCTCTTTTCCCCCCCTCTCTCTCTTCTCCTTCTCTCCTTCTCTTTCCCCCCCTCTCACTCTCTCCTTCTCTCCTTCTCTTCCCCCCCCCTCTCTCTCTCTCTCTCTCTTCTCTTCTCTCCTTCTCTTTCCCCCCTCTCACTCTCTTCTCCTTCTCTTCCCCCCCCTCTCTCTCTTCTCCTTCTCTCCTTCTCTTTTCCCCTCTCTCTCTTCTCCTTCTCTTCCTCTCTTTCCCCCCTCTCTCTCTCTTCTCCTTCTCTCCTTCTCTTTCCCCCCTCTCTCTTCTCCTTCTCTTCCCCCTCTCTCTCTCTCTCTCCTCTCTCTCTCTCTCTTCTCCTTCTCTCCTTCTCTTTCCCCTCTCTCTCTCTTCTCCTTCTCTTTCCCCCTATCTCTCTCTCTTCTCCTTCTCTCCTTCTCTTTCCCCTCTCTCTCTCTTCTCCTTCTCTTTCCCCCTCTCTCTTCTCCTTCTCTCCTTCTCTTTCCCCTCTCTCTCTCTTCTCCTTCTCTTTCCCCTCTCTCTCTCTTCTCCTTCTCTTTCCCCTCTCTCTCTCTTCTCCTTCTCTTTCCCCCCTCTCTCTCTCTCTTCTCCTTCTCTCCTTCTCTTCCCCCCCCTCTCTCTCTCTCTTCTCCTTCTCTCCTTCTCTTTCCCCTCTCTCTCTCTTCTCCTTCTCTTTCCCCCTCTCTCTCGCTCTTCTCCTTCTCTTTCCTCCCCTCTCTCTCTTCTCCTTCTCTCCTTCTCTTTCCCCCCTCTCTCTTCTCCTTCTCTCCTTCTCTTTCCCCTCTCTCTCTCTTCTCCTTCTCTTTCCCCTCTCTCTCTCTTCTCCTTCTCTTTCCCCCCTCTCTCTCTCTTCTCCTTCTCTTTCCCCCCTCTCTCTCTCTCTTCTCCTTCTCTCCTTCTCTCTCGCTCTTCTCCTTCTCTCCTTCTCTTCCCCCCTCTCTCCCTCTCTCTCTTCTCCTTCTCTGCTTCTCTTTTCCCCCTCTCTCTCTCTCTTCTCCTTCTCTTTCCCCCTCTCTCTCTCTTCTCCTTCTCTTCCTCTCTTTCCCCTAGCACCATCCTTTAGTACTTCTCTCAGTTTTCCCTGAACCCACTACACCATGCCAAGTTGTGGCCTTTGAATCAGTCTTCCCACCGGGCAGGGTTTTCCTGGGGTAGTGTATTAATGATGACTGTAAATATATATATAAAATGGATGTGGTGTTTAGAAGGTCATGATCAGAGTCTGTTTAGTCTAATGAAGCAGCATTAAACAGAGCTTCTCTCTTCTCTCCTGCGTTGTGAATGATCGGACCCGGCTGGCCCTCCTCCCTGTCCTCCTCCGGGATCCACACACACACACACACTTAGCTGGGTCTCCAAACAGCTCTCGCTAGCACAGACCCAGTCCCAACAGCTTTAGTTTCTTCTCTGATCTCCTAGTTCCTCTGTGTGGGCTATGATAACCACACCTGGCACAGACTCAGAGGACCACCCACAGCCTTCCTTCTCCTCTAACAGCTGAGGGAGGGAGGGGGCCTTTAGCTTCACACTCACTGAGGAGGAGAGGAGTGTTGGACCCCTGAATTGGCACCTCTGTTACCTATATAGTGCACTATTTTTGACCACGGCCCATCGGGCATAGGGTGCCGTTTTAGACTCTGTGGATGCTCCCGTACACTACAGTACATCCACCAGTCAGGCACCAGAGCAGAGAGAGAGAACAGCCTGTGGGATGCTCCCGTACACTACAGTACATCCACCAGTCAGGCACCAGAGCAGAGAGAGAGAACAGCCTGTGGGATGCTCCCGTACACTACAGTACATCCACCAGTCAGGCACCAGAGCAGAGAGAGAGGAGCACCAGAGCAGAGAGAGAGAACAGCCTGTGGGATGCTCCCATACACTATAGTACATCCACCAGTCAGGCACCAGAGCAGAGAGAGAGGAGCACCAGAGCAGAGAGAGAGAACAGCCTGTGGGATGCTCCCGTACACTACAGTACATACACCAGTCAGGCACCAGAGCAGAGAGAGAGAACAGCCTGTGGGATGCTCCCATACACTACAGTACATCCACCAGTCAGGCACCAGAGCAGAGAGCACCAGAGGAGAGGCAGAGAACAGTGTGTGGACATCTGCACAGGAAATCATCTCCTGTTTGTTATTATTTTGGCTAATTAAAATCCTCATCGCTGGACGGCTGCAATTTGCTGTAATGAGAGACCGGAAGGAAGGAAGGAGGGAGGGAAGGGAAGGGAAGGGATGGAGATGTTGGGAGGTTCTGGGTTCAGGCCGCCATCCCTATCCCCAGCCCATCTCGAGCTGCCAATACTGATCCATCCCAGGGCTAGCCAGTAACCTGCTGCTGGAGCTCCTTTATCTTGCAGGCCTAGTTAATTGGCTTCTAAGTTGCTAACTTAACACGCCAGACGAACAAACAAACCGACGGACGAACAGACCGATACACGAGACCGTGAACAGGTGCTGCTGTGTTGGTGTTAATGCTGGATCGCTAGCTGGCTGGGCCTGAGCCAGCCAGGCTCTCCTTCTCCACCACATCCACCACTGTCAACCTTTCTTCTTCTTGTTTACCTCAGAATCCGCTCAGTTGCGTGTGTTTTGTTTTTAGAAATCTGAGTGCTATTTAAGGAGCTGGCGCTCGCTCACATGCCGTTCAAGTATTGGAATAATTAATGGAGGGAGGGAGGGAGGGAGCTGGCTAGGGATGAGCGGAGAGGGAAAATTAGGTGAAGAAAGAAATAACTTATGTTTGTGTGAACCACTTAGATCCCTGCCGTTGAGGACAGAAGCCATCGTCTTGTCTGGCCCCACTGGTTTAAATGTCTGTCTCTCTGATAGTCTTTTTCTCTCTCTCTCCATCTCTCTCTTTCACAGTTTCTCTCACCGTCTCTCTCTCTCTGTGTGTGTGTGTCTCTCTCTCTCTGTCTCTCTGTCTCTCTCTCTCTCTGTGTCTCTCTCTCTCTCTGTGTGTGTGTGTGTCTCTCTCTCTCTCTCTGTCTCTCTCTCTCTCTCTGTGTCGCTCTCTCATTTATATATATATATATATCCAAGCTTCATGAAGTCCTGACAAGCAAATTTCACCTTGTGTTTCTGTGCTTGTGATCTTTTCTTAACATGTTAGCGGTTGCGGTCGTTAACCTAATCATGGACCAACGTTGAGCAGCTATTTAAAAAGATAATCAGTTCAATCGATTATTCCAAAGGTCATGTTTGTTTGGGTGTGGTGTTTATTCAGCCTGAATGTGTTGTGCAGGACTGATATGATGTCATCTGGTGACATATACCTTATATAATGTACTACTTTTGACTCGGGCTGTTATATGTATCTGCTGCCATTGTCTTCTTGAGCAGTGTTTCAGTAGTGAACTCCTGGATCGGTTGTTAAAACAGTTTGAATCATCAGCACACTCTGTCTCAGATGTCCTCAAAAGGCTCCAGATGGCACCCTATTCCCTATTTAGTGCACTACTTTTGACCCTGGCCCTGTTTAAAGCTAGTGCACTATATAGGGAATAAGGGTTACATTTGGGTCACATCCCTTGTGATTAGTCCTCTGATGTTGTTTGTCTTGTGTGAATAGTCTTGCCTATTAAAAGCAGACAGTCTATCTTAATAGACATTAGATTGATTATTCATGAGTATGTCTAGCTACCTGATCACTGCATCACTGTAGAAGAAGGCTCTTAATGTTCTCACTTCATCATAGCTGATTAAGGTGTGTGTGTGTGTGTTACGGCTGGTCGATATATCTGATTCATTTGGATGCATGTTTTTTGCGTGATTTTCCAAATGCCTGTATCGCAATTAGCGTTTATGTCCACTTGTTCTCACGTTGTCCTTTTGGTCTCGTTTCCTTCGCTCCTTCTGTGCTGTGTACACCTTCCCCTTTACTTCAGAGATGTGAATATAATGACGAGATGCTCTTGTCTCCGCCCCCCTAACAATTAGGAATGCACGATATATCGGTGAACATAACGGAATCGGACAATATTAGCTAAAAATGCCAACATCGGTATCGGCCCGATGTCTAGTTTAACGGTGACGTTAAAAACCGATGTAAAAGCTACTGTGCATATCTAAAGAGAAACGTAGGTACATGACTTAATGACGCCACGTAAAATGTTGTGCTACACGTGCAACGCAGCATTCCTAACCTAGCCCACAATGTCTGCTGTGTGGATCGAGCAGTCAACAAGTCCAGCAGTCATTTGAAAGAGTAAGAAAACACGCAAAGACCCAAACAACGTTCCATAGATATCCTGGTTGAGAATGAAACGACTGAACAAATGAACAACGAAACAGCCCAGCTAGTAACTGAAAGAAATAGATTTTTTACTGGTAATGGGGACATATGTAAATGGTTTTTGGTCAGTGTGGTGTTTGTGTGTAGCCATTATTTAACTAGCAAGTCAGTTAAGAACAAATTCTTATTTACAATGACGGCCTACCCCGGGCAATCCCGGACGACGCCAGGATTTGAACCAGTAATGTTAGTGATGCCTCTTGCACTGAAATGCAGTGCCTTAGACCGCTGTGTGTGTGTGTGTGTTACCAGGTTTTTTTGTCAAGGAAAATATCGGATGTCGGTATCGGCCATAAATGTCATATCGGTGCATCACTACTAACAATGGGTGTCGTTGTCCCAAAGGCCGGCGACAAGTTTAGGTCCAAAATAATCCCATAGAAAAGCATTGGGCTTATGTTGGACAGATGTTGGACAGATGTTGGACAGATGTTGGACAGATGTTGGTGAAAGTGAACCCTCTCGCTTCTCCTATTTCTCTATGTTTACACACACCAAGCCCCTCCCCCTGCCACTCACACCAAGCCCCTGCCACTCACACCAAGCCCCTGCCACTCACACCAAGCCCCTGCCACTCACACCAAACCCCTCCCCCTGCCACTCACACCAAACCCCTCCCCCTGCCACTCACACCAAGCCCCTGCCACTCACACCAAGCCCCTGCCACTCACACCAAGCCCCTGCCACTCACACCAAGCCCCTCCCCCTGCCACTCACACCAAGCCCCTGCCACTCACACCAAGCCCCTGCCACTCACACCAAGCCCCTCCCCCTGCCACTCACACCAAGCCCCTCCCCCTGCCACTCACACCAAGCCCCTCCCCCTGCCACTCACACCAAGCCCCTCCCCCTGCCACTCACACCAACCAAGTTGAGAGAGATCTTCTTACTCTCTGACATTTGAGGTTTGGTCCAGCCGAATGGGACACGGAAACACATTGAGACGTTATTTGACTTTAACAGAGGAGAAGTTAACCTTCCTAACCATGCCCTTTTTATATCTCAACTCTTCCAATTGTGTGCAGAGTAGACACTACTAAAACAGGACTGTCAATTAACATTGATTCTGGAAAATAAATGCTCAGTTTGTCTCAGGCGCATTGCGGTACCACGTATCACTAGCAGCATTTTAGCCAAAGACTGTTATACTACCTGTCTAATCTGTGTTACATAAATGTGCAATAAGCATAAAACACAATTATGTAAGGTATTGGCAACTTCTTTTCATTCTGAAAATAAGGTAGGCCACTTGATTTAAACATCTGAACAAAGTGGACAGGCTAGCATTCTGTTCAAACAGTTGGAGATGAACAGAAGGTTTTGTTCATAACAATTCAACTATTCTACCTTGTTAGCGAGCAAATGTCCTGAACAAAAATATAAACTCAACATGTAAAGTGTTGGTCCCATGTTTCATGAGCTGAAATAAAAGATCCCAGAAATCTTCCTAAAGCACAAAAAGCTGATTTCTCTCAAATTTTGTGTACACATTTTTTTTACATCCCCGTTTGTAAGCATTTTTACTTTGCCAATATAATTCATCCTCATGACAGGTGTGGCATATTAAGAAATAAATATCAAGATAAGCTGGCTACAACTAGCACGTGGGCTTGTGGTTGGGAGATTGTTTATGAGACCTGTGTTCATTTTCTATAATGCCTGCTACAAGAAGTTTGTCATTATTAGTGAATGTGCAGTATGCATGGCTCTGGTTAAATTTGAAACAAAAGGGCATTTTCAATGACAGTCTTAAAAGCCAGATCAGTGATTATTGCAAAAAAGAAATCGAATCAAATTGTATTTGTCACATGCGCCGAAAACAACAGGTGTAGTAGACCTTACAGTGAAAATTTTACTTACAAGCCCCTAACCAACAATAGTTTCAAAAAAATATGGATAAGAATAAGAGATTAACTAAATAGCAGCAGTAAAATAACAATAGCGAGATTATATACAGGAGGGTATCGATACAGAGTCAATGTGCGGGGGTCACCGGTTAGTTGAGGTAGTATATACATGTAGGTAGAGTTATTAAAGTGACTATGTATCGATGACAACAGAGAATAGCAGTGGTGTGAGGGGGGGCTTATGGCTTGGGGGTGTTCAGGAGTCTTATGGCTTGGGGGTGTTCAGGAGTCTTATGGCTTGGGGGTAGAAGCTGTTTAGAAGCCTCTTAGACCTAGACTTCGACCTCCAGTACCACTTGCCGTGTGGTAGCAGAGAGAAGAACAGTCCATGACTGGGGTGGCTGGAGTCGTTGACAATTTTTAGGGCCTTTCTCTGACACAGCCTTGTATAAAGGTCCTGGATGGCAGGAAGCTTGGCCTCAGTGATGTACTGGGCCGTACGCACTACCCTCTGTAGTGCCTTGCGGTCAGAGGCCGAGCAGTTGCCATACCAGGCAGTGATGCAGCCATTCAGGATTCTCTCGATGATGCAGCTGTAGAACCTTTTGAGGATCTGAGGACCCATGCCAAATCTTTTCAATCTCTTGAGGGGTAATAGGTTTTGTCGTGCCCTCTTCACGACTGTCTTGGTGTGCTTGAACCATGTTAGTTTGTTGGTGATGTGGACACCAAGGAACTTGAAGCTCTCAGCCTGCTCCCCTGCAGCCCCGTTGATGAGAATTGGGGCGTGCTCGGTCCTCCTTTTCCTGTAGTCCACAATCATCTCCTTTGTCTTGATCACATTGAGGGAGAGGTTGTTGTCCTGGCACCACACGGCCAGGTCTCTGACCTCCTCCCCATAGTCTCGTTGTTGTCGGTGATCAAGCCTAACACTGTTGTGTCATCGGCAAATTTAATGATGGTGTTGGAGTCGTGCCTGGCCGTGCAGTCATGAGTGAACAGGGAGTACTGGAGGGGACTGAGCACGCACCCCTGAGGAGCCCCTGTGTTGAGGATCAGCGTGGCGGATGTGTTGTTACCTACCCTTACCACCTGGGGGCGACCCGTCTGGAAGTCCAGGATCCAGTTGCAGAGGTGCAGGTTAAACTATTTTTCATCTGCCCTGAATCATTAGACTATTGCTGACTCTTTGAAAAGCAGTGTATTTGACCTTTAATTGTAAAACAAATCTTATGTAGAGAAAAACGTTTCTATATATTGTGAATCACCCATAAGTCAAAACAAAAATAGTGGGTTTTTCTAGGCCATATCACCTTGTGTGTGTGTGTGTGTGTGTGTGTGTGTGTGTGTGTGTGTGAGCACCACAATCTCGATGATAATGATGTTTTTAATGATGTTATTCAGTTCAGACAGATATTGGACGCTTGTCTCAAACTCATCAGCATCAAAACATTTTGTTCTGACCTTGGGGTACCCACAGGGAGGGCAGAGAGGTGGGTGAGAGCCATTTTATATCCTGAAATGATTCAATGTTCCGTTAAAAGTCTGCCGCATGAGAATTACAACATTGGCTACCGGTATGCCCAAACAATCATCAAGGTTGTTTGACTGACATGGTGAAACCACTTCCTTTTGTTTGCAAATATTATTTTAGTCGGATAAGGTTTAACTGTATGTACTACTATTCAGTGTGATTATGTATTAGTATTGTTTTCATATCTGACTGAGTCACGACACTACCTCCCTACTGTGTCAGCTAGGATTTCATAAAAAGAACCTCCTGCTGTGAAAAGTACTGCAGTACCTCCTACTAATGCTGAATAGGTAATGTGCTGCATATGTTTCAACTACCAGGGGGCTAAATAACAACAACAATGGTGATTGACTTCGTACCACTGAATGAGGCCTTATCATCACATTTTAGTCCATTCCCTAATCTTTTGTATTGCCACTTTTATAAGCAATTTTTGTACATAAGCAATTTTCCCTCTAGCTGTTTCAGTCCTTTGTCAGTAGCTCATTGCCGTGCTATAATGATCCATAGAGGGGCATGCATTGTATCTATCTGGCTCTCATGATGACATTATTAGGCCTTTATTGCAAATGATGTCATTTTCTGGATCTGAAGTGTGTTTTCATCCATTATGAACATGTTGTGTAGCCTGAGAAGACACTCTGTAATGTGCTGATGGTTAGCTATAGCTGGATGGTTAGGGTTAGCTTTTATTGAACTCTTTAGCTGGTTAGTTAAGGTATATGGAGGTTACTGTGACCTACCATGACTTTTACCCATCAGGCACTCTGTTTCTTCCAGGCTGTTAACCTTTAACCCCAGGAAGCTCACACTACTTTCCTCCATTACAAAATGGTGAATCTTCACTCAAAATACAACCAACCTCATTTTTCCGGGTGCATTTCACTGTTGTAAATATTACATTAATTACAGCTCATCAACCGCCTCATCACAGAATTATGATGATTAGATTACATCCCCCCACAAAAAATTTGTCATTTTCATACAGAAAAGCTCTGGCTACTTCTCAGCCTTTTCTTGTTATTTGAACCACTTCAAATCAACGCTTGATTTGTTACACCAGTCAACTATCTTCGTGGAGCACAGGGTTGTGTTGTGCTCAGGGTTGTGTTGTGCTCAGGGTTGTGTTGTGCTCAGGGTTGTGTTGTGCTCAGGGTTGTGTGGAGCTCAGGGTTGTGTGGAGCTCAGGGTTGTGTGGAGCTCAGGGTTGTGTGGAGCTCAGGGTTGTGTGGAGCTCAGGGTTGTGTGGAGCTCAGGGTTGTGTGGAGCTCAGGGTTGTGTGGAGCTCAGGGTTGTGTTGTGCTCAGGGTTGTGTTGTGCTCAGGGTTGTGTTGTGCTCAGGGTTGTGTTGTGCTCAGGGTTGTGTGGAGCTCAGGGTTGTGTTGTGCTCAGGGTTGTGTGGATCACAGGCTTGTGTGGAGCACAGGCTTGTGTGGAGCACAGGCTTGTGTGGAGCACAGGCTTGTGTGGAGCTCAGGGTTGTGTGGAGCTCAGGGTTGTGTGGAGCTCAGGGTTGTGTGGAGCTCAATGAGTGGCCACCCCTCTTAATGATCTGTGGCACTAAAGAGCATCTTTGGGAAACATGACCCTTCCTTTAGTTGAACACATGTCTCGTCCACCGTAACAAGGCCCTGGTCAGGTTAGGAGAGGTAATGCCGTCCTTCGTGGTCTGAGGGGAGGACAGAGGAGACTGTCGTAGGCTGATTGTTGATTGGACCTGTAAGGTTAACGAAGGGACACTGATTGGACAAGCTGAAGGGTTAATGAGATGGTGGAGACAAAAGACACTCTGTTCAACTGTACATCATAGCACACTACCTAGAATGAACCAATGTATTGTAAGTGCCATGCAAGTATGGGACAGTGGAAAGTACCTAGAGAGAGCGGAAGAGATACTGCTACACAGAGATGGAGAGAGGGGAAGAGATACTGCTACACAGAGATGGAGAGAGGGGAAGAGATACTGCTACACAGAGATGGAGAGAGGGTAAGAGATACTGCTACACAGAGATGGAGAGAGGGGAAGAGATACTGCTACACAGAGATGGAGAGAGGGGAAGAGATACTGCTACACAGAGATGGAGAGAGGGGAAGAGATACTGCTACACAGAGATGGAGAGAGGGGGTAGAGATACTGCTATGGAGAGAGGGGAAGAGATACTGCTACACAGAGATGGAGAGAGGGAAGACAGACAGACCCTCGTGCTCCAGGGTTGTTGATTGATGGTGAAGAGGTGCAGAGATGTTCTGGAGAGTTCAGTGATTTCATTAGAGGCCAGCAACGTGGACTGCTTAGCATCATTTAGCTTGACCTTCACTGAGCTGTTTTAAACATTTCACATCATTTCAGGGCAAAGTAATGATGCGTCACTCATCCCCCTGCCAGTCTGTTGCTAAACGGGCTGTTTCATTCATTGGTTATGGTGATATTACTCTTGTTATCATGATCATTACTGTCTTAGTGAGTGATTTGATAATAGATAATGTCTATTTTTAAATATTTGTTTTCCTTTTTAGAACTGGTGCTTATCACATACCAAGATAGCATAAAACACAACCTTTTCTCTATATACTAACATGTATGTTCGACAAACCTACTTCAGATAGTTTTGTGCAGTGTACTTACGTAATAGCTGTGTCTCAGTGTCTTTACAATAACCTGTCCTCATTCTTCGTGTGGTCACTGGCGCTCTCTCTCTCCCTCTCTCTATGGTCTGAACACATTCATTTCTGGGAAGGGCTGTAATTAAAGCAGCGTGTTAAAGATATAATATTGCAATCATTACAAGTTCTTCAGTGAATTGCATGTTATCAGCACTATCGGCCAAGGATCAGAACAAAACACATTCAGTTCTTGAGGCTAGACAGAGAAACACACACACAAACACACAGGCTCAGTCATGAATAACAAATTGTATCTTTGTAATCTAAACCTTGGATGTCGTCTCCAGCCTTGTCACTTTCACTAAACTTAATTAATTCCTTCATTTACAAACTGTACCATCCTCCCTCTATATCTCCTTCCCTCCCTGGAAAGAGAGACATGTCCCTTCCTGGAGTAATGACTCTTTGTTTACCAAGTAAAGTGAAGAGTCTGAGGAGCTGAGGAGAGAGCATGCTGTCTTGTCTCCTGTTTGTATGATCCAGGGGGGAATGCAGAGAAACGTTTTAATGAGAGGACCTGGATTCACACGCTTGGCATATCACCACATATATAACCACTATCACAGCATGTATAACCTCTATATACCACTATCACAGCATATATAACCCCTATCACAGCATATATAACCTCTAGATACCCTATCACAGCATATATAACCCCTATCACAGCATATATAACCCCTAGATACCCCTATCACAGCATATATAACCCCTAGATACCCTATCACAGCATATATAACCCCTATCACAGCATATATAACCCCTATCACAGCATATATAACCCCTATCACAGCATATATAACCCCTATCACAGCATATATAACCACTATCACAGCATATATAACCCCTATCACAGCATATATAACCCCTATCACAGCATATACAACCCCTATCACAGCATATATAACACTATCACAGCATATATAACCCCTATCACAGCATATATAACCCCTAGATACCCCTATCACAGCATATATAACCACTATCACCAGCATATTATAACCCCTATCACAGCATATATAACCTCTAGATACCCCTATCACAGCATATATAACCTATCACAGCATATATAAACCCCTAGATACCACTATCACAGCATATATAACCCCTATCACAGCATATATAACCCCTAGATACCCCTATCACAGCATGTATAACCTCTATATACCACTATCACAGCATATATAACCCCTATCACAGCATATATAACCCATAGATACCCCTATCACCAGCATATATAACCCCTAGATACCCCTATCACAGCATGTATAACCCCTATCACACAGCATATATAACCTCTAGATACCACTATCACAGCATATATAACCTCTATATACCACTATCACAGCATATATAACCCCTATCACAGCATATATAACCCCTATCACAGCATATTAACCCCTAGATACCAGCTATCACACATGTATATAACCTATATATACCACTATCACAGCATATATAACTCTCAGATACGACTATCACAGCATGTATAACCTCTAAGATCCACTATCACAGCAATATATAACCCCTATCACAGGCATATCTAACCCCTAGATACCCCTATCACAGCATATATAACCTCTAGATACCACTAGTCACAGTATATATAACCTCTAGATACCACTATCACAGCATATATAAACCCGTATCACAGGCATATATAACCCCTATCACAGCATATATAACTCCTATCACAGCATATATAACCCCTATCACAGCATATATAACCCCTAGATACCCCTAGCACAGCATATATAACCCCTATCACAGCATATATAACCCTAGATACCCTATCACAGCATATATAACCCCTATCACAGCAATATAACCTCTAGATACCCCTATCACAGCATATATAACCCTAGATACCCATATCACAGCATATATAACCTCTAGATACCCCTATCACAGCATATATAACTCTAGATACCCTATCAGCCACACATATATTCAACCTCTAGAGACCCCTATCAACAAGCATATATAACCTCTAGATAACCAGGATCACAGCATATATAACCCCTATCACAGCATATATAACCCCTAGATACCCCTATCACAGCAAATATAACCCCTATAACAGCATATATAACCCCTAGATACCCCTATCACAGCATATATAACCTCTAGATACCACTATCACAGCAAATATAACCCCTATAACAGCATATATAACCCCTAGATACCCCTATCACAGCATATATAACCTCTAGATACCACTATCACAGTATATATAACCTCTAGATACCACTATCACAGCATATATAACCCCTATATACCACTATCACAGCATATATAACCCCTATCACAGCATATATAACCCCTAGATACCCCTATCACAGCATATATAACCTCTAGATACCACTATCACAGTATATATAACCTCTAGATATCCCACTATCCACAGCATATATAACCCCTATCACAAGCATATATACAACCCCTATCACAGCATATATAACCCTATCACAGCATATATAACCCCTTATCACAGCATATATAACCCCTATCACAGCATATATAACCACTATCACAGCATATATAACCACTATCACAGCATATATAACCACTATCACAGCATATATAACCACTATCACAGCAATATAACCCTCTATCACAGCATATATAACCCCTATCACAGCATATATAACCCCAGATACCCCTATCACAGCATATATAACCCCTATCACAGCATATATAACCTCTAGATACCCCTATCACAGCCATGTATAACCTCTATATACCACTATCACAGCATATATAACCCCTTATCACAGCATATATAACCCCTAGATTACCCCTATCACAGCATATATAACCCCTAGACACCACTATCACAGCATGTATAACCTCTAGATACCACTATCACAGCATATATAACCCTATCACAGCATATATAACCCCTAGATACCCCTATCACAGCATATATAACCTCTAGATACCACTATCACAGTATATATAACCTCTAGATAACCACTATCACAGCATATATAACCCCTATCACCAGCATATATAACCCCTAGATACCCCTAGCACAAGCATATATACCCCTATCACAGGCATATATAACCCCTAGATACCCCTATCACAGCATATATAACCCCTATCACAGCATATAGAACCCTCTAGATACCCCTATCACAGCATATATATAAAACCCCTAGATACCCCTATCACAGCATATATAACCTCTAGATAACCACTATCACAGCATATATAACCTCTAGATACCACTATCACAGCATATATAACCACTATCACAGCATATAACCTCTAGATACCGCTATCACAGCATATATAACCCCTATCACAGCATATATACCCCTAGATACCCCTATCACAGCAAATATAACCCCTATAACAGCATATATAACCCCTAGATACCCCTATCACAGCATATATAACCTCTAGATACCACTATCACAGCAAATATAACCCCTATAACAGCATATATAACCCCTAGATACCCCTATCACAGCATATAACCTCTAGATACCACTATCACAGTATATATAACCTCTAGATACCACTATCACAGCATATATAACCCCTATATACCACTATCACAGCATATATAACCCCTATCAAACCACTATCACCCATAGATACCCCTATCACAGCATATATAACCTCTAGATACCACTATCACAGTATATATAACCTCTAGATACCACTATCACAGCATATATAACCTATCATATATACCCCTATCACAGCATATATAACCCCTATCACAGCATATATAACCACTATCACAGCATATATAACCCCTATCACAGCATATATAACCACTATCACAGCATATATAACCCCTATCACCGCATATATAACCACTATCACAGCATATATAACCCCTATCACAGCATATATAACCCCTAGATACCCCTATCACAGCATATATAACCCCTATCACAGCATATATAACCCCTAGATACCCCTATCACAGCATATATAACCCCTAGATACCCCTATCACAGCATATATAACCCCTAGATACCCCTATCACAGCATATATAACCTCTATATACCCCTATCACAGCATATATAACCACTAGATACCCCTATCACAGCATATATAACAGCATATATAACCCTATCACAGCATATATAACCCCTATCACAGCATATATAACCCCTATCACAGCATATATAACCCCTATCACAGCATATATAACCCCTAGATACCCCTATCACAGCATATATAACCCTAGATACCACTATCACAGCATATATAACCCCTATCACAGCATATATAACCCCTAGATACCCCTATCACAGCATATATAACCTCTAGATACCACTATCACAGCATATATAACCCCTAGATACCACTATCACAGCATATATAACCCCTATCACAGCATATATAACCCCTATCACAGCATATATAACCCCTAGATACCCCTATCACAGCATGTATAACCTCTATATACCACTATCACAGCATATATAACCCCTATCACAGCACTATAACCCATAGATACCCCTATCACAGCATATATAACCCCTAGATACCCCTATCACAGCATATAACCCCTATCACAGCATATATAACCTCTATCATACCATATCATAGCATATATAACCTCTATATACCACTATCACAGCATATATAACCCCTATCACAGCATATATAACCCTATCACAGCATATATAACCTAGATACCCTATCACAGCATATATAACCCCTATCACAGCATATATAACCCCTATCACAGCATATATAACCCCTAGATACCCCTATCACAGCACCTATATAACCCTATCACAGCATATATAACCTCTAGATACGACTATCACAGCATGTATAACCTCTAGATACCACTATCACAGCATATATAACCCCTATCACAGCATATATAACCCCTAGATACCCCTATCACAGCATATATAACCTCTAGATACCACTATCACAGCATATATAACCTCTAGATACCACTATCACAGCATATATAACCCCTATCACAGCATATATAACCCTAGATACCCTATCACAGCATATATAACCTCTAGATACCACTATCACAGCATATATAACCTCTAGATACCCTATCACAGCATATATAACCCCTATCACAGCATATATAACCCCTAGATACCCCTATCACAGCATATATAACCCCTATCACAGCATATATAACCCCTAGATACCCCTATCACAGCATATATAACCCCTATCACAGCATATATAACCTCTAGATACCCCTATCACAGCATATATAACCCCTAGATACCCCTATCACAGCATATATAACCTCTAGATACCACTATCACAGCATATATAACCTCTAGATACCACTATCACAGCATATATAACCACTATCACAGCATATATAACCTCTAGATACCGCTATCACAGCATATATAACCCCTATCACAGCATATATAACCCCTAGATACCCCTATCACAGCAAATATAACCCCTATAACAGCATATATAACCCCTAGATACCCCTATCACAGCATATATAACCTCTAGATACCACTATCACAGCAAATATAACCCCTATAACAGCATATATAACCCCTAGATACCCCTATCACAGCATATATAACCTCTAGATACCACTATCACAGTATATATAACCTCTAGATACCACTATCACAGCATATATAACCCCTATATACCACTATCACAGCATATATAACCCCTATCAAAGCATATATAACCCCTAGATACCCCTATCACAGCATATATAACCTCTAGATACCACTATCACAGTATATATAACCTCTAGATACCACTATCACAGCATATATAACCCCTATCACAGCATATATAACCCCTATCACAGCATATATAACCCCTATCACAGCATATATAACCCTATCACAGCATATATAACCCCTATCACAGCATATATAACCACTATCACAGCATATATAACCCCTATCACAGCATATATAACCACTATCACAGCATATATAACCCCTATCACAGCATATATAACCCCTAGATACCCCTATCACAGCATATATAACCCCTATCACAGCATATATAACCCCTAGATACCCCTATCACAGCATATATAACCCCTAGATACCCCTATCACAGCATATATAACCCCTATCACAGCATATATAACCCCTATCACAGCATATATAACCCCTATCACAGCATATATAACCCCTATCACAGCATATATAACCACTATCACAGCATATATAACCCCTATCACAGCATATATAACCCCTATCACAGCATATACAACCCCTATCACAGCATATATAACCACTATCACAGCATATATAACCCCTATCACAGCATATATAACCCCTAGATACCCCTATCACAGCATATATAACCACTATCACAGCATATATAACCCCTATCACAGCATATATAACCTCTAGATACCCCTATCACAGCATATATAACCTATCACAGCATATATAACCCCTAGATACCACTATCACAGCATATATAACCCCTATCACAGCATATATAACCCCTATCACAGCATATATAACCCCTAGATACCCCTATCACAGCATGTATAACCTCTATATACCACTATCACAGCATATATAACCCCTATCACAGCATATATAACCCATAGATACCCCTATCACAGCATATATAACCCCTAGATACCCCTATCACAGCATGTATAACCCCTATCACAGCATATATAACCTCTAGATACCACTATCACAGCATATATAACCTCTATATACCACTATCACAGCATATATAACCCCTATCACAGCATATATAACCCCTATCACAGCATATATAACCCCTAGATACCCCTATCACAGCATATATAACCCCTATCACAGCATATATAACCCCTATCACAGCATATATAACCCCTAGATACCACTATCACAGCATGTATAACCTATATATACCACTATCACAGCATATATAACCTCTAGATACGACTATCACAGCATGTATAACCTCTAGATACCACTATCACAGCATATATAACCCCTATCACAGCATATATAACCCCTAGATACCCCTATCACAGCATATATAACCTCTAGATACCACTATCACAGTATATATAACCTCTAGATACCACTATCACAGCATATATAACCCCTATCACAGCATATATAACCCCTATCACAGCATATATAACTCCTATCACAGCATATATAACCCCTATCACAGCATATATAACCCCTAGATACCCCTAGCACAGCATATATAACCCCTATCACAGCATATATAACCCCTAGATACCCCTATCACAGCATATATAACCCCTATCACAGCATATATAACCTCTAGATACCCCTATCACAGCATATATAACCCCTAGATACCCCTATCACAGCATATATAACCTCTAGATACCCCTATCACAGCATATATAACCTCTAGATACCCCTATCACAGCATATATAACCTCTAGATACCCCTATCACAGCATATATAACCTCTAGATACCAGTATCACAGCATATATAACCCCTATCACAGCATATATAACCCCTAGATACCCCTATCACAGCAAATATAACCCCTATAACAGCATATATAACCCCTAGATACCCCTATCACAGCATATATAACCTCTAGATACCACTATCACAGCAAATATAACCCCTATAACAGCATATATAACCCCTAGATACCCCTATCACAGCATATATAACCTCTAGATACCACTATCACAGTATATATAACCTCTAGATACCACTATCACAGCATATATAACCCCTATATACCACTATCACAGCATATATAACCCCTATCACAGCATATATAACCCCTAGATACCCCTATCACAGCATATATAACCTCTAGATACCACTATCACAGTATATATAACCTCTAGATACCACTATCACAGCATATATAACCCCTATCACAGCATATATAACCCCTATCACAGCATATATAACCCTATCACAGCATATATAACCCCTATCACAGCATATATAACCCCTATCACAGCATATATAACCACTATCACAGCATATATAACCACTATCACAGCATATATAACCACTATCACAGCATATATAACCACTATCACAGCATATATAACCCCTATCACAGCATATATAACCCCTATCACAGCATATATAACCCCTAGATACCCCTATCACAGCATATATAACCCCTATCACAGCATATATAACCTCTAGATACCCCTATCACAGCATGTATAACCTCTATATACCACTATCACAGCATATATAACCCCTATCACAGCATATATAACCCCTAGATACCCCTATCACAGCATATATAACCCCTAGACACCACTATCACAGCATGTATAACCTCTAGATACCACTATCACAGCATATATAACCCCTATCACAGCATATATAACCCCTAGATACCCCTATCACAGCATATATAACCTCTAGATACCACTATCACAGTATATATAACCTCTAGATACCACTATCACAGCATATATAACCCCTATCACAGCATATATAACCCCTAGATACCCCTAGCACAGCATATATAACCCCTATCACAGCATATATAACCCCTAGATACCCCTATCACAGCATATATAACCCCTATCACAGCATATATAACCTCTAGATACCCCTATCACAGCATATATAACCCCTAGATACCCCTATCACAGCATATATAACCTCTAGATACCACTATCACAGCATATATAACCTCTAGATACCACTATCACAGCATATATAACCACTATCACAGCATATATAACCTCTAGATACCGCTATCACAGCATATATAACCCCTATCACAGCATATATAACCCCTAGATACCCCTATCACAGCAAATATAACCCCTATAACAGCATATATAACCCTAGATACCCCTATCACAGCATATATAACCTCTAGATACCACTATCACAGCAAATATAACCCCCTTAACAGCATATATAACCCTAGATACCCCTATCACAGCATATATAACCTCTAGATACCACTATCACAGTATATATAACCTCTAGATACCACTATCACAGCATATATAACCCCTATATACCACTATCACAGCATATATAACCCCTATCAAAGCATATATAACCCCTAGATACCCCTATCACAGCATATATAACCTCTAGATACCACTATCACAGTATATATAACCTCTAGATACCACTATCACAGCATATATAACCCCTATCACAGCATATATAACCCCTATCACAGCATATATAACCCCTATCACAGCATATATAACCCCTATCACAGCATATATAACCCCTATCACAGCATATATAACCACTATCACAGCATATATAACCCCTATCACAGCATATATAACCACTATCACAGCATATATAACCCCTATCACAGCATATATAACCCCTATCACAGCATATATAACCCCTAGATACCCTATCACAGCATATATAACCCCTATCACAGCTATATAACCTCTAGATACCCCTATCACAGCATATATAACCCCTAGATACCCTATCACAGCATATATAACCCCTATCACAGCATATATAACCCCTAGATACCCCTATCACAGCATATATAACCCCTATCACAGCATATATAACCCCTAGATACCCCTATCACAGCATATATAACCCCTAGACACCACTATCACAGCATATATCCCTCTATATACCCCCTATCACAGCATATATACCTCTAGATACCACTATCACAGCATATATAACCTCTAGATACCACTATCACAGCATGTATAACCTCTAGATACCACTATCACAGCATATATAACCCCTATCACAGCATATATAACCCCTAGATACCCCTATCACAGCATATATAACCCCTATCACAGCATATATAACCTCTAGATACCACTATCACAGCATATATAACCTCTAGATACCACTATCACAGCATATATAACCCCTATCACAGCATATATAACCCCTAGATACCCCTATCACAGCATATATAACCCCTATCACAGCATATATATACCCCCTAGATACCCCATCACAGCATATATAACCCCTAGTACCACTATCACAGCATATAACCTCTAGATACCACTATCACAGCATATATAACCCCTATCACAGCATATATAACCCATAGATACCCCTATCACAGCATATATAACCCTAGATACCACTATCACAGTATATATAACCTCTAGATACCACTATCACAGCATATATAACCCCTATCACAGCATATATAACCCCTATCACAGCATATATAACCCCTAGATACCCCTAGCACAGCATATATAACCCCTATCACAGCATATATAACCCCTATCACAGCATATATAACCTCTAGATACCCCTATCACAGCATATATAACCCCTAGATACCCCTATCACAGCATATATAACCTCTAGATACCCCTATCACAGCATATATAACCTCTAGATACCCCTATCACAGCATATATAACCTCTAGATACCCCTATCACAGCATATATAACCTCTAGATACCCCTATCACAGCATATATAACCTCTAGATACCAGTATCACAGCATATATAACCTCTAGATACCACTATCACAGCATATATAACCACTATCACAGCATATATAACCCCTATCACAGCATATATAACCACTATCACAGCATATATAACCCCTATCACAGCATATATAACTACTATCACAGCATATATAACTACTATCACAAACAGCCCATAGATAACCCTATCACAGCATATATAACCACTATCACAGCATATATAACCCCTATCACAGCATATATAACCCCTATCACAGCATATATAACCCCTAGATACCCCTATCACAGCATATATAACCCCTATCACAGCATATATAACCTCTAGATACCCCTATCACAGCATATATAACCTCTAGATACCACTATCACAGCATATATAACCCTATCACAGCATATATAACCCTAGATACCCTATCACAGCATATATAACCCCTATCACAGCATATATAACCCCTATATACCCCTATCACAGCATATATAACCCTAGATACCACTATCACAGCATGTATAACCTCTATATACCACTATCACAACATATATAACCTCTAGATACCACTATCACAGCATGTATAACCTCTAGATACCACTATCACAGCATGTATAACCTCTAGATACCACTATCACAGCATATATAACCCCTATCACAGCATATATAACCTCTAGATACCCCTATCACAGCATATATAACCTCTAGATACCACTATCACAGCATATATAACCACCATCACAGCATATATAACCTCTAGATACCGCTATCACAGCATATATAACCCCTATCACAGCATATATAACAACTATCACAGCATATATAACCCCTATCACAGCATATATAACCACTATCACAGCATATATAACCCCTATCACAGCAATATAACCACTATCACAGCATATATAACCACTATCACAGCATATATAACCCTATCACAGCATATATACCCTAGATACCCCTATCACAGCATATATACCCCTATCACAGCATATATAACCTCTAGATACCCCTATCACAGCATATATAACCTCTATATACCACTATCACAGCATATATAACCCCTATCACAGCATATATAACCCCTAGATACCCCTATCACAGCATATATAACCCCTAGATACCACTATCACAGCATGTATAACCTCTATATACCACTATCACAGCATATATAACCCCTAGATACCCCTATCACAGCATATATAACCCCTATCACAGCATATATAACCTCTAGATACCCCTATCACAGCATGTATAACCTCTATATACCACTATCACAGCATATATAACCCCTATCACAGCATATATAACCCCTAGATACCACTATCACAGCATATATAACCTCTAGATACCACTATCACAGCATATATAACCTCTAGATACCACTATCACAGCATATATAACCCCTAGATACCACTATCACAGCATATATAACCTCTAGATACCACTATCACAGCATATATAACCCCTATCACAGCATATATAACCCCTAGATACCCCTATCACAGCATATATAACCTCTAGATACCACTATCACAGCATATATAACCTCTAGATACCACTATCACAGCATATATAACCCTATCACAGCATATATAACCCATAGAACCCCTATCACAGCATATATATAGCCCCTATCACAGCATATATAACCCCTAGATACCCCTATCACAGCATATATAACCTCTAGATACCACTATCACAGCATATATAACCACTATCACAGCATATATAACCTCTAGATACCACTATCACAGCATATATAACCCCTATATACCACTATCACAGCATATATAACCTCTAGATACCACTATCACAGCATATATAACCCCTATATACCCCTATCACAGCATATATAACCCCTAGATACCACTATCACAGCATATATAACCCCTAGATACCACTATCACAGCATATATAACCACTATCACAGCATATATAACCCCTAGATACCCCTATCACAGCATATATAACCCCTAGATACCACTATCACAGCATATATAACCACTATCACAGCATATATAACCTCTAGATACCACTATCACAGCATATATAACCTCTAGATACCAGTATCACAGCATATATAACCTCTAGATACCACTATCACAGCATATATAAAACCACTATCACAGCATATATAACCCTAGATACGCTATCACAGCATATATAACCCCTATCACAGCATATATAACCACTATCACAGCATATATAACCCCTATCACACAGCTATAATAACCACTATCACAGCATATATAACCCCTATCACAGCATATATAACCACATCACAGCATATATAGAACCCCTATCACAGCATATATAACCCCTATCACAGCATATATAACCCTAGATACCCTATCACAGCATATATAACCCCTATCACAGCATATAAACCTCTAGATACCCCTATCACAGCATATATAACCTCTATATACCACTATCACAGCATAATAACCCCTAGATACCCCTATCACAGCATATATAACCCCTAGATACCACTATCACAGCATGTATAACCTCTATATACCACTATCACAGCATATATAACCCCTAGATACCCCTATCACAGCATATATAACCTCTAGATCCCACTATCACAGCATATATAACCCCTAGATACCCCTATCACAGCATATATAACCTCTAGATCCCACTATCACAGCATATATAACCTTTAGATACCACTATCACAGCATATATAACCCCTAGATACCACTATCACAGCATATATCCCTAGATACCCACTATCACAGCAATATTAACCCCTATATACCTCTATAACAGCATATATAACCCCTATATACCCCTATCACAGCATATATAACCCCTAGATACCCCTATCACAGCATATATAACCTCTAGATCCCACTATCACAGCATATATAACCTCTAGATACCACTATCACAGCATATATAACCTCTAGATACCACTATCACAGCATATATAACCCCTAGATACCCCTATCACAGCATATATAACCCCTAGATACCACTATCACAGCATATATAACCTCTAGATACCACTATCACAGCATATATAACCTATCACAGTATATATAACCCCTAGATACCCCTATCACAGCATATATAACCCCTAGATACCCCTATCACAGCATATATATCCCCTATATACCCCTATCACAGCATATATAACCCCTAGATACCACTATCACAGCATATATAACCACTATCACAGCATATAAACCTCTAGATACCGCTATCACAGCATATAACCTCTAGATACCACTATCACAGCATATATAACCCCTAGATACCACTATCACAGCATATATACCCTCTAGATACCACTATCACAGCATATTAACCTCTAGATACCACTATCACAGCATATATAACCCACTAGCACAGCATATATAACTCTAGATACCTCTATCACAGCATATATAACCTCTAGATACCACTATCACAGCATATATAACCACTATCACAGCATATATAACCTCTAGATACCGCTATCACAGCATATATAACCTCTAGATACCACTACCACAGCATATATAACCACTATCACAGCATATATCCCCTAGATACCACTATCACAGCATATATAACCCCTATATACCCCTATCACAGCATATATAACCTCTAGATACTACTATCACAGCATTATAACCTCTAGATACCACTATCACAGCATATATAACCCCTATCACAGCATATATAACCTATAGATACCGCTATCACAGCATATATAACCCCTAGATACCCCTATCACAGCATATATAACCTCTAGATACCAGTATCACAGCATATATACCCCTAGATACCACTATCACAGCATATATAACCTCTAGATCCCACTATCACAGCATATATAACCTCTAGATACCACTATCACAGCATATATAACCTCTAGATACCACTATCACAGCATATATAACCACTAGCACAGCATATATAACCTCTAGATACCTCTATCACAGCATATATAACCTCTAGATACCACTATCACAGCATATATAACCTCTAGATACCATATATCAACAGCATATATAACCCCTATATACCCCTATCACAGCATATATAACCTCTAGATACCACTATCACAGCATATATAACCCTTAAGCATATATAACCTATAATACCCACTATCACAGCATATATAACTCTAGATACCAGTATCACAGCATATATAACCCCTAGATACCACTATCACAGCATATATAACCTCTAGATCCCACTATCACAGCATATATAACCTCTAGATACCACTATCACAGCATATATAACCCTAGATACCACTATCACAGCATATATAACCTCTAGATACCACTATCACAGCATATATAACCACTATCACAGCATATATAACACTCTAGATACCTCTATCACAGCATATATAACCTCTAGATACCACTATCACAGCATATATAAACCACTATCACAGCATATATAACCTCTAGATACCGCTATCACAGCATATATAACCTCTAGATACCACTACACAGCATATATAACCACTATCACAGCATATATCCCCTAGATACCACTATCACAGCATATATAACCCCTAGATACCCCTATCACAGCATATATAACCTCTAGATACCACTATCACAGCATATATACCCTCTAGATACCACTATCACAGCATATATAACCCCTATCACAGCATATAACCTATAGATACCGCTATCACAGCATATATAACCCTAGATACCCCTATCACAGCATATATAACCTCTAGATACCCTATCACAGCATATATAACCCCTAGATACCACTATCACAGCATATATAACCTCTAGATCCCACTATCACAGCATATATAACCTCTAGATACCACTATCACAGCATATATAACCTCTAGATACCACTATCACAGCATATATAACCACTATCACAGCATATATAACCTCTAGATACCACTATCACAGCATATATAACCTCTAGATACCACTATCACAGCATATATAACCTCTAGATACCACTATCACAGCATATATAACCCCTATATACCCCTATCACAGCATATATAACCTCTAGATACCACTATCACAGCATATATAACCCCTATCACAGCATATATAACCTATAGATACCACTATCACAGCATATATAACCTCTAGATACCAGTATCACAGCATATATAACCCCTAGATACCACTATCACAGCATATATAACCTCTAGATCCCACTATCACAGCATATATAACCTCTAGATACCACTATCACAGCATATATAACCACTATCACAGCATATATAACCTCTAGATACCCCTATCACAGCATATATAACCCCTATCACAGCATATATAACCCCTAGATACCCCTATCACAGCATATATAACCTCTAGATACCCCTATCACAGCATATATAACCTAGATACCCCTATCACAGCATATATAACCTCTAGATACCCCTATCACAGCATATATAACCTCTAGATACCAGTATCACAGCATATATAACCTCTAGATACCACTATCACAGCATATATAACCACCATCACAGCATATATAACCTCTAGATACCGCTATCACAGCATATATAACCCCTATCACAGCATATATAACCCCTAGATACCCCTATCACAGCATATATAACCCCTATCACAGCATATATAACCCCTAGATACCCCTATCACAGCATATATAACCTCTAGATACCCCTATCACAGCATATATAACCTCTAGATACCCCTATCACAGCATATATAACCTCTAGATACCCCTATCACAGCATATATAACCTCTAGATACCACTATCACAGCATATATAACCACCATCACAGCATATATAACCTCTAGATACCGCTATCACAGCATATATAACCCCTATCACAGCATATATAACCCCTATCACAGCATATATAACCACTATCACAGCATATATAACCCCTATCACAGCATATATAACCCCTATATACCCCTATCACAGCATATATAACCCCTATCACAGCATATATAACCTCTAGATACCCCTATCACAGCATGTATAACCTCTATATACCACTATCACAGCATATATAACCCCTATCACATCATATATAACCCCTAGATACCCCTATCACAGCATATATAACCCCTAGATACCACTATCACAGCATATATAACCTCTATATACCACTATCACAGCATATATAACCCCTAAGATACCCCTATCACAGCATATTATAACCCCTATCACAGCATATATAACCTCTAGATACCCCTACCACAGCATGTATAACCTCTATATACCACTATCACAGCATATATAACCCCTATCACAGCATATATAACCCCTAGATACCCCTATCACAGCATATATAACCCCTAGATACCACTATCACAGCATGTATAACCTCTATATACCACTATCACAGCATATATAACCTCTAGATACCACTATCACAGCATGTATAACCTCTAGATACCACTATCACAGCATGTATAACCTCTAGATACCACTATCACAGCATATATAACCCCTATCACAGCATATATAACCCCTAGATACCCCTATCACAGCATATATAACCTCTAGATACCACTATCACAGTATATATAACCTCTAGATACCACTATCACAGCATATATAACCCCTATCACAGCATATATAACCCCTAGATACCCCTATCACAGCATATATATAGCCCCTATCACAGCATATATAACCCCTAGATACCCCTATCACAGCATATATAACCTCTAGATACCACTATCACAGCATATATAACCACTATCACAGCATATATAACCTCTAGATACCACTATCACAGCATATATAACCCCTATATACCACTATCACAGCATATATAACCTCTAGATACCACTATCACAGCATATATAACCCCTAGATACCACTATCACAGCATATATAACCCCTAGATACCACTATCACAGCATATATAACCACTATCACAGCATATATAACCCCTAGATACCCCTATCACAGCATATATAACCCCTAGATACCACTATCACAGCATATATAACCACTATCACAGCATATATAACCTCTAGATACCACTATCACAGCATATATAACCTCTAGATACCAGTATCACAGCATATATAACCTCTAGATACCACTATCACAGCATATATAACCACCATCACAGCATATATAACCTCTAGATACCGCTATCACAGCATATATAACCCCTATCACAGCATATATAACCCCTATCACAGCATATATAACCACTATCACAGCATATATAACCCCTATCACAGCATATATAACCACTATCACAGCATATATAACCCCTATCACAGCATATATAACCCCTATCACAGCATATATAACCCCTAGATACCCCTATCACAGCATATATAACCCCTATCACAGCATATATAACCTCTAGATACCCCTATCACAGCATGTATAACCTCTATATACCACTATCACAGCATATATAACCCCTAGATACCCCTATCACAGCATATATAACCCCTAGATACCACTATCACAGCATGTATAACCTCTATATACCACTATCACAGCATATATAACCCCTAGATACCCCTATCACAGCATATATAACCTCTAGATCCCACTATCACAGCATATATAACCCCTAGATACCCCTATCACAGCATATATAACCTCTAGATCCCACTATCACAGCCATATATAACCCCTAGATACCACTATCACAGCATATATAACCCCTAGATACCCCTATCACAGCATATATAACCCCTATATACCCCTATCACAGTATATATAACCCCTAGATACCCCTATCACAGCATATATAACCCCTAGATACCCCTATCACAGCATATATAACCTCTAGATACCACTATCACAGCATATATAACCCCTAGATACCACTATCACAGTATATATAACCCCTAGATACCTCTATCACAGCATATATAACCCCTATATACCACTATCACAGCATATATAACCCCTATATACCCCTATCACAGCATATATAACCCCTAGATACCACTATCACAGCATATATAACCTCTAGATACCACTATCACAGCATATATAACCCCTATATACCCCTATCACAGCATATATAACCCCTAGATACCACTATCACAGCATATATAACCTCTAGACACCACTATCACAGCATATATAACCACTAGCACAGCATATATAACCTCTAGATACCTCTATCACAGCATATATAACCTCTAGATACCACTATCACAGCATATATAACCACTATCACAGCATATTTAACCTCTAGATACCGCTATCACAGCATATATAACCTCTAGATACCACTACCACAGCATATATAACCACTATCACAGCATATAACCCCTAGATACCACTATCACAGCATATATAACCCCTATATACCCCTATCACAGCATATATAACCTCTAGATACTACTATCACAGCATATATAACCTCTAGATACCACTATCACAGCATATATAACCCCTATCACAGCATATATAACCTATAGATACCGCTATCACAGCATATATAACCCCTAGATACCCCTATCACAGCATATATAACCTCTAGATACCAGTATCACAGCATATATAACCCCTAGATACCACTATCACAGCATATATAACCTCTAGATCCCACTATCACAGCATATATAACCTCTAGATACCACTATCACAGCATATATAACCTCTAATTACCACTATCACAGCATATATAACCACTAGCACAGCATATATAACCTCTAGATACCTCTATCACAGCATATATAACCTCTAGATACCACTATCACAGCATATATAACCTCTAGATACCACTATCACAGCATATATAACCCCTATATACCCCTATCACAGCATATATAACCTCTAGATACCACTATCACAGCATATATAACCTCTAGATACCACTATCACAGCATATATAACCCCTATCACAGCATATATAACCTCTAGATACCACTATCACAGCATATATAACCCCTAGATACCACTATCACAGCATATATAACCTCTAGATCCCACTATCACAGCATATATAACCCCTAGATACCACTATCACAGCATATATAACCTCTAGATACCACTATCACAGCATATATAACCACTATCACAGCATATATAACCTCTAGATACCACTATCACAGCATATATAACCTCTAGATACCACTATCACAGCATATATAACCTCTAGATACCACTATCACAGCATATATAACCACTATCACAGCATATATAACCTCTAGATACCGCTATCACAGCATATATAACCTCTAGATACCACTACACAGCATATATAACCACTATCACATATATAACCCCTAGATACCACTATCACAGCATATATAACCCCTATATACCCCTATCACAGCATATATAACCTCTAGATACCACTATCACAGAATATATAACCTCTAGATACCACTATCACAGCATATATAACCCCTATCACAGCATATATAACCTCTAGATACCACTATCACAGCATATATAACCCTAGATACCACTATCACAGCATATATAACCTCTAGATCCCACTATCACAGCATATATAACCTCTAGATACTACTATCACAGCATATATAACCCCTAGATTCCCCTATCACAGCATATATAACCCCTATATACCCCTATCACAGCATATATAACCCCTATATACCCCTATCACAGCATATATAACCCCTAGATACCACTATCACAGCATATATAACCTCTAGATACCACTATCACAGCATATATAACCTCTAGATACCACTATCACAGCATATATAACCCCTATATACCCCTATCACAGCATATATAACCCCTAGATACCACTATCACAGCATATATAACCTCTAGATACCACTATCACAGCATATATAACCTCTAGATACCACTATCACAGCATATATAACCCCTATATACCCCTATCACAGCATATATAACCCCTAGATACCACTATCACAGCATACATAACCTCTAGATACCACTATCACAGCATATATAACCCCTAGATACCACTATCACAGCATATATAACCTCTAGATACCACTATCACAGCATATATAACCTATCACAGCATATATAACCCCTAGATACCCCTATCACAGCATATATAACCCCTAGATACCCCTATCACAGCATATATAACCCTAGATACCCCTATCACAGCATATATAACCCTATATACCCCTATCACAGCATATATAACCCCTAGATACCACTATCACAGCATATATAACCTCTAGATACCACTATCACAGCATATATAACCACTAGCACAGCATATATAACCTCTAGATACCTCTATCACAGCATATATAACCTCTAGATACCACTATCACAGCATATATAACCTCTAGATACCACTATCACAGCATATATAACCCCTATATACCCCTATCACAGCATATATAACCTCTAGATACCACTATCACAGCATATATAACCTCTAGATCCCACTATCACAGCATATATAACCTCTAGATACCACTATCACAGCATATATAACCCCTATCACAGCATATATAACCTATAGATACCACTATCACAGCATATATAACCTCTAGATACCACTATCACAGCATATATAACCCCTAGATACCACTATCACAGCATATATAACCTCTAGATACCACTATCACAGCATATATAACCTCTAGATACCACTATCACAGCATATATAACCACTATCACAGCATATATAACCTCTAGATACCGCTATCACAGCATATATAACCTCTAGATACCACTACCACAGCATATATAACCACTATCACAGCATATAACCCCTAGATACCACTATCACAGCATATATAACCCCTATATACCCCTATCACAGTATATATAACCTCTAGATACCACTATCACAGATATATAACCTCTAGATACCACTATCACAGCATATATAACCCCTATCACAGCATATATAACCTCTAGATACCACTATCACAGCATATATAACCCCTAGATACCACTATCACAGCATATATAACCTCTAGATACCCCTATCACAGCATATATAACCCTATCACAGCATATATAACCCCTATCACAGCATATATAACCACTATCACAGCATATATAACCCCCTATCACAGCATAATATAACCCCTAGATACCCCTATCACAGCATATATAACCCCTATCACAGCATATATAACCTCAGAGATACCCCTATCACAGCATATATAACCTCTAGATACCACTATCACAGCATATATAACCTATCACAGCATATATAACCCCTAGATACCCCTATCACAGCATATATAACCCCTAGATACCACTATCACAGCATATATAACCTCTAGATACCACTATCACAGCATATATAACCCTAGATACCCCTATCACAGCATATATAACCCCTATCACAGCATATATAACCTCTAGATACCCCTATCACAGCATATATAACCTCTAGATACCACTATCACAGCATATATAACCCCTATCACAGCATATATAACCCCTAGATACCCCTATCACAGCATATATAACCCCTAGATACCCCTATCACAGCATATATAACCTCTATATACCACTATCACAGCATATATAACTCTAGATACCACTATCACAGCATATATAACCTCTAGATACCACTATCACAGCATATAACCTCTAGATACCACTATCACAGCATATATAACCCCTATCACAGCATATATAACCCTAGATACCCATATCACAGCATATATAACCTCTAGATACCACTATCACAGCATATATAACCTCTAGATACCACTATCACAGCATAAAATAATAACCCCTATCACAGCATATATAACCCCTAGATACCCCTATCACAGCATATATAACCCCTATCACAGCATATATAACCCCTAGATACCCCTATCACAGCATATATAACCTCTAGATACCACTATCACAGCATATATAAAACCCACTATCACAGCATATATAACCTCTAGATACCACTATCACAGCATATATAACCCCTAGATACCACTATCACAGCATATATAACCTCTAGATACCACTATCACAGCATATATAACCCCAGATACCACCTATCACAGCATATATAACCCCTAGATACCACTATCACAGCATATATAACCACTATCACAGCATATATAACCCCTAGATACCCCTATCACAGCATATATAACCCTAGATACCACTATCACAGCATATATAACCACTATCACAGCATATATACCTCTAGATACCACTATCACAGCATATTAAACTCTAGATACCAGTATCACAGCATATATAACCTCTAGATACCACTATCACAGCATATATAACCACCATCACAGCATATATAACCTCTAGATACCCCTATCACAGCATATATACCCCTATCACAGCATATATAACCCCTATCACAGCATATATAACCACTATCACAGCATATATAAACCCCTATCACAGCATATATACCACTATCACAGCATATATAACCCTATCACAGCATATATAACCCCTATCACAGCATATATAACCCCTAGATACCCCTATCACAGCATATATAACCCCTATCACAGCATATATAACCTCTAGATACCACTATCACAGCATTATAACCTCTAGATACCACTATCACAGCATATATAACCCCTAGATACCCTATCACAGCATATATAACCCCTATATACCCCTATCACAGCATATATAACCTCTAGATACCACTATCACAGCATATATAACCTCTAGATCCCACTATCACAGCATATATAACCTCTAGATACACTATCACAGCATATATAACCTCTAGATACCACTATCACAGCATATATAACCCTATCACAGCATATATAACCTATAATACCACTATCACAGCATATATAACCCCTAGATACCAGTATCACAGCATATATAACCCCTAGATACCACTATCACAGCATATATAACCTCTAGATACCACTATCACAGCATATATAACCTTAGATACCACTATCACAGCATATATAACCACTATCACAGCATATATAACCCTCTAGATACCCTATCACAGCATATATAACCTCTAGATACCACTATCACAGCATATATAACCCACTATCACAGCATATAACCCCTAGATACCACTATCACAGCATATATAACCCCTATATACCCCTATCACAGCATATATAACCTCTAGATACCACTATCACAGCATATATACCTCTAGATACCACTATCACAGCATATATAAACCCCTATCACAGCATATAAACCTATAGATACCACTATCACAGCATATATAACCCCTAGATACCACTATCACAGCATATATAACCTCTAGATACCACTATCACAGCATATATAACCCCTATCACAGCATATATACCCCTATCACCAAGCATATATAACCACTATCACAGCATATATAACCCTATCACAGCATATATAACCCCTAGATACCCCTATCACAGCATATATAACCCCTATCACAGCATATATAACCTCTAGATACCCCTATCACAGCATATATAACCTCTAGATACCACTATCACAGCATATATAACCCCTATCACAGCATATATAACCCTAGATACCCCTATCACAGCATATATAACCCCTAGATACCACTATCACAGCATATATAACCTCTAGATACCACTATCACAGCATATATAACCCCTAGATACCCCTATCACAGCATATATAACCCCTATCACAGCATATATAACCTCTAGATACCCTATCACAGCATATATAACCTCTATATACCACTATCACAGCATATATAACCCCTATCACAGCATATATAACCCCTAGATACCCTATCACAGCATATATAACCCCTAGATACCACTATCACAGCATATATAACCTCTAGATACCACTATCACAGCATATATAACCTCTAGATACCACTATCACAGCATATATAACCTCTAGATACCACTATCACAGCATATATAACCTCTAGATACCACTATCACAGCATATATAACCCCTATCACAGCATATATAACCCCTATCACAGCATATATAACCACTATCACAGCATATATAACCCCTATCACAGCATATATAACCACTATCACAGCATATATAACCCCTATCACAGCATATATAACCCCTATCACAGCATATATAACCCCTAGATACCCCTATCACAGCATATATAACCCCTATCACAGCATATATAACCTCTAGATACCCCTATCACAGCATATATAACCTCTAGATACCACTATCACAGCATATATAACCTCTAGATACCACTATCACAGCATATATAACCCCTAGATACCCACTATCACAGCATATATAACCTCTAGATACCACTATCACAGCATATATAACCCTAGATCCCACTATCACAGCATATATAACCTCTAGATACCACTATCACAGCATATATAACCTCTAGATACCACTATCACAGCATATATAACCCCTATCACAGCATATATACCTCTAGATACCACTATCACAGCATATATAACCTCTAGATAACCTATCACAGATATATACCCCTAGATACCACTATCACAGCATATATAACCTCTAGATACCACTATCACAGCATATATAACCTCTAGATACCACTATCACAGCATATATAACCCACTATCACAGCATATATAACCTCTAGATACCCCCTATCACAGCATATATAACCTCTAGATACCACTATCACAGCATATATAACCACTATCACAGCATATATAACCCCTAGATACCACTATCACAGCATATATAACCCCTATATACCCCTATCACAGCATATATAACCTCTAGATACCACTATCACAGCATATATAACCTCTAGATACCACTATCACAGCATATATAACCCCTATCACAGCATATATAACCTATAGATACCCACTATCACAGCATATATAACCCCTAGATACCCTATCACAGCATATATAACCTCTAGATACCACTATCACAGCATATATAACCCTATCACAGCATATATAACCCCTATCACAGCATATATAACCACTATCACAGCATATATAACCCCTATCACAGCATATATAACCCCTAGATACCCCTATCACAGCATATATAACCCCTATCACAGCATATATAACCTCTAGATACCCCTATCACAGCATATATAACCTCTATATACCACTATCACAGCATATATAACCCCTATCACATCATATATAACCCCTAGATACCCCTATCACAGCATATATAACCCCTAGATACCACTATCACAGCATATATAACCTCTAGATACCACTATCACAGCATATATAACCCCTAGATACCCCTATCACAGCATATATAACCCCTATCACAGCATATATAACCTCTAGATACCCACCCACAGCATATATAACCTCTATATACCACTATCACAGCATATATAACCCCTATCACAGCATATATAACCCTAGATACCCTATCACAGCATATATAACCCCTAGATACCACTATCACAGCATATATAACCTCTATATACCACTATCACAGCATATATAACCTCTAGATACCACTATCACAGCATATATAACCTCTAGATACCACTATCACAGCATATATAACCTCTAGATACCACTATCACAGCATATATAACCCCTATCACAGCATATATAACCCCTAGATACCCCTATCACAGCATATATAACCTCTAGATACCACTATCACAGCATATATAAACCTCTAGATACCACTATCACAGCATATATAACCCCTATATACCCCTATCACAGCATATATAACCCCTAGATACCCCTATCACAGCATATATAAGCCCCTATCACAGCATATATAACCCCTAGATACCCTATCACAGCATATATAACCTCTAGATACCACTATCACAGCATATATAACCACTATCACAGCATATATAACCTCTAGATACCACTATCACAGCATATATAACCCCTATATACCACTATCACAGCATATATAACCTCTAGATACCACTATCACAGCATATATAACCCCTAGATACCACTATCACAGCATATATAACCCCTAGATACCACTATCACAGCATATAATAAACCACTATCACAGCATATATAACCCTAGATACCCATATCACAGCATATATAACCCCTAGATACCACTATCACAGCATATATAACCACTATCACAGCATATATAACCTCTAGATACCACTATCACAGCATATATAACCTCTAGATACCACTATCACAGCATATATAACCTCTAGATACCACTATCACAGCATATATAACCACCATCACAGCATATATAACCTCTAGATACCACTATCACAGCATATATAACCCTATCACAGCATATATAACCCTATCACAGCATATATAACCACTATCACAGCATATATATAACCCCTATCACAGCATAATAACCACTATCACAGCATATATAACCTATCACAGCATATATAACCCCTATCACAGCATATATAACCTCTAGATACCCCTATCACAGCATATATAACCCCTATCACAGCATATATAACCTCTAGATACCCCTATCACAGCATATATAACCTCTATATACCACTATCACAGCATATATAACCCCTAGATACCCCTATCACAGCATATATAACCCCTAGATACCACTATCACAGCATATATAACCTCTAGATACCACTATCACAGCATATATACCCCTAGATACCCCTATCACAGCATATATAACCTCTAGATCCCACTATCACAGCATATATAACCCCTAGATACCCCTATCACAGCATATATAACCTCTAGATCCCACTATCACAGCATATATAACCCCTAGATACCACTATCACAGCATATATAACCCCTAGATACCCCTATCACAGCATATATAACCCTATATACCCCTATCACAGCATATATAACCCCTAGATACCCCTATCACAGCATATATAACCCCTAGATACCCCTATCACAGCATATATAACCTCTAGATACCACTATCACAGCATATATACCCCTAGATACCAACATAATATAACCCCCACCAGTATCAATATATATAACCCCTAGATACCACTATCACAGCATATATAACCCCTATATACCACTATCACAGCATATATAACCCCTAGATACCCCTATCACAGCATATATAACCCCTAGATACCACTATCACAGCATATATAACCTCTAGATACCACTATCACAGCATATATAACCCCTATATACCCCTATCACAGCATATATAACCCCTAGATACCCCTATCACAGCATATATAACCTCTAGATACCACTATCACAGCATATATAACACTAGCACAGCATATATAACCTCTAGATACCACTATCACAGCATATATAACCTCTAGATACCACTATCACAGCATATATAACCACTATCACAGCATATATAACCTCTAGATACCACTATCACAGCATATATAACCTCTAGATACCACTATCACAGCATATATAACCACTATCACAGCATATATAACCCCTAGATACCACTATCACAGCATATATAACCCCTATATACCCCTATCACAGCATATATAACCTCTAGATACCACTATCACAGCATATATAACCTCTAGATACCACTATCACAGCATATATAACCCCTATCACAGCATATATAACCTCTAGATACCCCTATCACAGCATATATAACCCCTAGATACCCTATCACAGCATATATAACCTCTAGATACCACTATCACAGCATATATAACCCCTAGATACCACTATCACAGCATATATAACCTCTAGATACCACTATCACAGCATATATAACCTCTAGATACTACACACTATCACAGCATATATAACCCACTATCACAGCATATATAACCTCTAGATACCACTATCACAGCATATATAACCTCTAGATACCACTATCACAGCATATATAACCTCTAGATACCACTATCACAGCATATATAACCCCTAGATACCCCTATCACAGCATATATAACCTCTAGATACCACTATCACAGCATATATAACCTCTAGATACCACTATCACAGCATATATAACCCCTATCACAGCATATATAACCTCTAGATACCACTATCACAGCATATATAACCTCTAGATACACTATCACAGCATATATAACCTCTAGATACCACTATCACAGCATATATAACCTCTAGATACCACTATCACAGCATATATAACCTCTAGATACCACTATCACAGCATATATAACCTCTAGATACCACTATCACAGCATATATAACCACTATCACAGCATATATAACCTCTAGATACCCTATCACAGCATATATAACCTCTAGATACCACTACCACAGCATATATAACCACTATCACAGCATATAACCCCTAGATACCACTATCACAGCATATATAACCCCTATATACCCCTATCACAGCATATATAACCTCTAGATACCACTATCACAGCATATATAACCTCTAGATACCACTATCACAGCATATATAACCCCTATCACAGCATATATAACCTATAGATACCACTATCACAGCATATATAACCCCTAGATACCACTATCACAGCATATATACCTCTAGATCCCACTATCACAGCATATATAACCTCTAGATACCCCTATCACAGCATATATAACCCTAGATACCCCTATCACAGCATATATAACCCCTAGATACCCCTATCACAGCATATATAACCCCTAGATACCCATCACAGCATATATAACCCCTAGATACCACTATCACAGCATATATAACCTCTAGATACCACTATCACAGCATATATAACCTCTAGATACCACTATCACAGCATATATAACCCCTAGATACCCCTATCACAGCATATATAACCCCTAGATACCACTATCACAGCATATATAACCTCTAGATACCACTATCACAGCATATATAACCTCTAGATACCACTATCACAGCATATATAACCCCTATATACCCCTATCACAGCATATATAACCCCTAGATACCACTATCACAGCATATATAACCTCTAGATACCACTATCACAGCATATATAACCCCTAGATACCACTATCACAGCATATATAACCTCTAGATACCACTATCACAGCATATATAACCCTATCACAGCATATATAACCCTAGATACCCTATCACAGCATATATATAACCCCTAGATACCCCTATCACAGCATATATAACCCCTAGATACCCCTATCACAGCATATATAACCCCTATATACCCCATCACAGCATATATAACCTCTAGATACCATATCACAGCATATATAACCTCTAGATACCACTATCACAGCATATATAACCACTATCACAGCATATATAACCTCTAGATACCACTATCACAGCATATATAACCTCTAGATACCACTATCACAGCATATATAACCTCTAGATACCACTATCACAGCATATATAACCCCTATATACCCCTATCACAGCATATATAACCTCTAGATACCACTATCACAGCATATATAACCTCTAGATACCACTATCACAGCATATATAACCTCTAGATACACTATCACAGCATATATAACCCCTATCACAGCATATATAACCTATAGATACCACTATCACAGCATATATAACCTCTAGATACCACTATCACAGCATATATAACCCTAGAGATACCACTATCACAGCATATATAACCTCTAGATACCACTATCACAGCATATATAACCTCTAGATACCACTATCACAGCATATATAACCACTATCACAGCATATATAACCTCTAGATACCACTATCACAGCATATATAACCTCTAGATACCACTACCACAGCATATATAACCACTATCACAGCATATATAACCCCTAGATACCACTATCACAGCATATATAACCCCTATATACCCTATCACAGCATATATAACCTCTAGATACCACTATCACAGCATATATAACCTCTAGATACCACTATCACAGCATATATAACCCCTATCACAGCATATATAACCTATAGATACCACTATCACAGCATATATAACCCCTAGATACCACTATCACAGCATATATAACCTCTAGATACCACTATCACAGCATATATAACCCCTAGATACCCCTATCACAGCATATATAACCCCTAGATACCACTATCACAGCATATATAACCCCTAGATACCACTATCACAGCATATATAACCCCTATATACCCCTATCACAGCATATATAACCCCTAGATACCACTATCACAGCATATATAACCTCTAGATACCACTATCACAGCATATATAACCTCTAGATACCACTATCACAGCATATATAACCCCTATATACCCCTATCACAGCATATATAACCCCTAGATACCACTATCACAGCATATATAACCCTCTAGATACCACTATCACAGCATATATAACCCTATCACAGCATATATATAACCCCTAGATACCCTATCACAGCATATATAACCCCTAGATACCCCTATCACAGCATATATAACCCCTAGATACCCCTATCACAGCATATATAACCCCTAGATACCACTATCACAGCATATATATAACCACTATCACAGCATATATAACCTCTAGATACCACTATCACAGCATATATAACCTCTAGATACCACTATCACAGCATATATAACCACTATCACAGCATATAACCCCTAGATACCACTATCACAGCATATAACCCCTATATACCACTATCACAGCATATATAACCTCTAGATACCACTATCACAGCATATATAACCTCTAGATACCACTATCACAGCATATATAACCTCTAGATACCACTATCACAGCATATATAACCTCTAGATACCACTATCACAGCATATATAACCTCTAGATACCACTATCACAGCATATATAACCTCTAGCACAGCATATATAACCTCTAGATACCACTATCACAGCACATATATAACCTCTAGATACCACTATACACAGCATATATAACCTCTAGATACCACTATCACAGCATATATAACCACTATCACATATATAACCCCTAGATACCACTATCACAGCATATATAACCCCTATATACCCCTATCACAGCATATATAACCTCTAGATACCACTATCACAGCATATATAACCTCTAGATACCACTATCACAGCATATATAACCCTATATACCACTATCACAGCATATATAACCTCTAGATACCACTATCACAGCATATATAACCCCTAGATACCCACTATCACAGCATATATAACCCCTAGATACCACTATCACAGCATATATAACCTCTAGATACCACTATCACAGCATATATAACCACTATCACAGCATATATAACCCCTAGATACCACTATACAGCATATATACCCCTATATACCCCTTACACAGCATATATAACCTCTAGATACTACTATCACAGCATATATAACCTCTAGATACCACTATCACAGCATATATAACCCCTATCACAGCATATATATAAACCTCTAGATACCCCTATCACAGCATATATAACCCCTAGATACCACTATCACAGCATATATAACCTCTAGATACCACTATCACAGCATATATAACCCCTAGATACCACTATCACAGCATATATAACCTCTAGATCCCACTATCACAGCATATATAACCTCTAGATACCACTATCACAGCATATATAACCTCTAGATACCACTATCACAGCATATATAACCTCTATATACCACAAGCATTATATATACCTATCAACCCTAGATACCACTATCCAGCATATATAACCTCTAGATACCCACTATCACAGCATATATAACCTCTAGATACCCACTATCACAGCATATATAACCCCTAGATACCCCTATCACAGCATATATAACCACTAACGATATAACCTACTATCACAGCATATATAACCTCTAGATACCACTATCACAGCATATATAACCACTATCACAGCATATAACCCCTAGATATAACCACTATCACAGCATATATAACCCCTATATACCCCTATCACAGCATATATAACCTCTAGATACCACTATCACAGCATATATAACCTCTAGATACCACTATCACAGCATATATAACCCCTAGTCACAGCATATATAACCTATAGATACCACTATCACAGCATATATAACCCCTATAGATACCACTATCACAGCATATATAACCCTAGATACCACTATCACAGCATATATAACCTCTAGATACCACTATCACAGCATATATAACCTCTAGATCCCCACTATCACAGCATATATAACCCCTATATACCCCTATCACAGCATATATAAACCCCTAGATACCACTATCACAGCATATATAACCTCTAGATACCACTATCACAGCATATATAACCTCTAGATACCACTATACACAAGCATATATAACCCTATATTATACCCCTATCACAGCATATATAACCCTAGATACCACTATCACAGCATATATAACCTCTAGATACCACTATCACAGCATATATAACCTCTAGATACCACTATCACAGCATATATAACCCCTATATACCCCTATCACAGCATATATAACCCTAGACCACTATCACAGCATATATAACCTCTAGATACCACTATCACAGCATATATAACCCTAGATCAACAGCATATAACCTCATAGATAACCACTATCACAGCATATATAACCTCTAGATACCACTATCACAGCATATATAACCCCTAGATACCACTATCACAGCATATATAACCTCTAGATCACTATCACAGCATATATAACCTCTAGATACCACTATCACAGCATATATAACCCCTAGATACCACTATCACAGCATATATAACCACTATCACAGCATATAACCCTGATACCACTATATCACAATCACAGCATATAACCCCTATATACCCCCTATCACAGCATATAAACCTCTAGATACCACTATCACAGCATATATAACCTCTAGATACCACTATCACAGCATATATAATCCCTATATACCACTATCACAGCATATATAACCCCTATATACCTCTATCACAGCATATATAACCCCTAGATACCACTATCACAGCATATATAACCCCTAGAGACCACTATCACAGCATATATAACCTCTAGATACCACTATCACAGCATATATAACCCCTAGATACCACTATCACACAGCATATATAACCCCTAGATACCACTATCACAGCATAATATAACCTCTAGATACCACTATCACAGCATATATAACCCCTAGATACCACTATCACAGCTATATAACCTCTAGATACCACTATCACAGCATATATAACCTCTAGATACCACTATCACAGCATATATAACCTCTAGATACCACTATCACACACAGCATATATAACCACTAGCACAGCATATATAACCTCTAGATACCACTATCACAATCACAGCATATATAACCCTAGATACCACTATCACAGCTATTATACCTCTAGATACCACTATCACAGCATATATAACCTCTAGATACCACTATCACAGCATATATAACCTCTAGATACCGCTATCACAGCATATATAACCTCTAGGTACCACTACCACAGCATATATAACCACTATCACAGCATATAACCCCTAGATACCACTATCACAGCATATATAACCCCTATATACCCCTATCACAGCATATATAACCTCTAGATACCACTATCACAGCATATATAACCTCTAGATACCACTATCACAGCATATATAACCTCTAGATACCACTATCACAGCATATATAACCACTATCACAGCATATATAACCTCTAGATACCTCTATCACAGCATATATAACCTCTAGATACCACTATCACACAGCATATTAACCTCTAGATACCACTATCACAGCATATATAACACTATCACAGCATATATAACCTCTAGATACCGCTATCACAGCATATATAACCTCTAGATACCACTATCACAGCATATATAACCACTATCACAGCATATATAACCCCTAGATACCACTATCACAGCATATATAACCCCTATATAACCCCTATCACACAGCATATATAACCTCTAGATACCACTATCACAGCATATATAACCTCTAGATACCACTATCACAGCATATATAACCCCTATCACAGCATATATAACCTATAGATACCACTATCACAGCATATATAACCCCTAGATACCACTATCACAGCATATATAACCTCTAGATACCCACTATCACAGCATATATAAACCTCTAGATACCACTATCACAGCATATATAAACCCCTAGATACCCCTATCACAGCATATATAACCCCTAGATACCCCTATCACAGCATATATAACCCCTATATACCCCTATAATAATCACAGCATATATAACCCCTAGTACCCACTATCACACACGCATATATAACCTCTAGATACCACTATCACAGCATATATAACCTCTAGATACCACTATCACAGCATATATAACCCCTATATACCACTATCACACACATCACAGCATATATAACCCCTAGATACCACTATCACAGCATACATAACCTCTAGATACCACTATCACAGCATATATAACCTATCACAGCATATATAACCCCTAGATACCCCTATCACAGCATATATAACCCCTAGATACCCCTATCACAGCATATATAACCCCTAGATACCCCTATCACAGCATATATAACCCCTATATACCCCTATCACAGCATATATAACCCCTAGATACCACTATCACAGCTATATAACCTCTAGATACCACTATCACAGCATATATAACCACTAGCACAGCATATATAACCTCTAGATACCGCTATCACAGCATATATAACCTCTAATAACCACTACCACAGCATATATAACCACTATCACAGCATATAACCCCTAGATACCACTATCACAGCATATATAACCCCTATATACCCCTATCACAGCATATATAACCTCTAGATACCACTATCACAGCATATATAACCTCTAGATACCACTATCACAGCATATATAACCCCTAGATACCACTATCACAGCATATATAACCTCTAGATCCCACTATCACAGCATATATAACCTCTAGATACCACTATCACAGCATATATAACCACTAGCACAGCATATATAACCTCTAGATACCTCTATCACAGCATATATAACCTCTAGATACCACTATCACAGCATATATAACCACTATCACAGCATATATACCTCTAGATACCGCTATCACAGCATATATAACCTCTAGATACCACTACCACAGCATATATAACCACTATCACAGCATATAACCCCTAGATACCACTATCACAGCATATATAACCCCTATATACCCCTATCACAGCATATATAACCTCTAGATACCACTATCACAGCATATATAACCTCTAGATACCACTATCACAGCATATATAACCCCTATCACAGCATATATAACCTATAGATACCACTATCACAGCATATATAACCCCTAGATACCACTATCACAGCATATATAACCTCTAGATCCCACTATCACACAGCATATATACCCTCTAGATACCACTATCACAGCATATATAACCCCTAGATACCACTATCACAGCATATATAACCCCTAGATACCCCTATCACACAGCATATATAACCCCTAGATACCCCTATCACAGCATATATAACCCCTATATACCCCTATCACAGCATATATAACCCCTAGATACCACTATCACAGCATATATAACCTCTAGATACCACTATCACAGCATATATAACCTCTAGATACCACTATCACAGCATATATAACCCCTATATACCCCTATATCACAGCATATATAACCCCTAGATACCACTATCACAGCATACATAACCTCTAGATACCACTATCACAGCATATATAACCTATCACAGCATATATAACCCCTAGATAACCCCTATCACAGCATATATAACCCCTAGATACCCCTATCACAGCATATATAACCCCTAGATACCCCTATCACAGCATATATAACCCCTATATACCCTATCACAGCATATATAACCCCTAGATACCACTATCACAGCATATATAACCTCTAGATACCACTATCACAGCATATATAACCACTATCACAGCATATAACCCAGATACCACTATCACAGCATATATAACCCCTATATACCCCTATCACACAGCATATATAACCTCTAGATACCACTATCACAGCATATATAACCTCTATACCACTATCACACCATATATAACCCCTATATACCACTATCACAGCATATATATCCCCTATATACCTCTATCACAGCATATATAACCCCTAGATACCACTATCACAGCATATATAACCCCTAGAGACCACTATCACAGCATATATAACCTCTAGATACCACTATCACACAGCATAATAACCCCTAGATACCACTATCACAGCATATATAACCCCTAGATACCACTATCACAGCATATATAACCTCTAGATACCACTATCACAGCATATATAACCCCTAATACCACTATCACAGCTATTATAACCTCTAGATACCACTATCACAGCATATATAACCTCTAGATACACTATCACAGCATATATAACCTCTAGATACCACTATCACAGCATATATAACCACTTAGCAACAGCATATATAACCTCTAGATACCTCTATCACAGCATATATAACCGCTAGATACCACTATCACAGCATATATAACCACTATCACAGCATATATAACCTCTAGATACCCGCTATCACAGCATATAACCCCTAGATACCACTATCACAGCATATATAACCTCTAGATACCCACTATCACAGCATATATACCACTATCACAGCATATATAACCTCTAGATACCGCTATCACAGCATATAACCCCTAGATACCACTATCACAGCATATATAACCTCTAGATACCACTATCACAGCATATATAACCACTATCACAGCATATATAACCTCTAGATACCGCTATCACAGCATATAACCCCTAGATACCACTATCACAGCATATATAACCTCTAGATACCACTATCACAGCAGATATAACCACTATCACAGCATATATAACCTCTAGATACCGCTATCACAGCATATATAACCTCTAGATACCACTACCACAGGCATATATAACCAACTATCACAGCATATAACCCCTAGATACCACTATCACAGCATATATAACCCTATATACCCTATCACAGCATATATAAACCTCTAGATACCACTATCACAGCATATATACCTCTAGATACCACTATCACAGCATATATAACCTCTAGATACCACTATCACAGCATATTACCCCTAGATACCACTATCACAGCATAATATAACCTCTAGATCCCACTATCACAGCATATATAACCTCTAGATACCACTATCACAGCATATATAACCACTAGCACAGCATATATAAACCTCTAGATACCTCTATCACAGCATATATAACCTCTAGATACCACTATCACAGCATATTATAACCACTATCACAGCATATATAACCTCTAGATACCGCTATCACAGCATATATAACCTCTAGATACCACTACCAGCCATATATAACCACTATCACAGCATATAACCCCTAGATACCACTATCACCAGGCAATATAACCCCTATATACCCCTATCACAGCATATATAACCTCTAGATACCACTATCACAGCATATATAACCTCTAGATACCACTATCACAGCATATATAAACCCCTATCACAGCATATATAACCTATAGATACCACTATCACAGCATATATAACCCCTAGATACCACTATCACAGCATATATAACCTCTAGATCCCACTATCACAGCATATATAACCTCTAGATACCACTATCACAGCATATATAACCCCTAGATACCACTATCACAGCATATATAACCCCTAGATACCCCTATCACAGCATATATAACCCCTAGATACCCCTATCACAGCATATATAACCCCTATATACCACTATCACAGCATATATAACCTCTAGATACCACTATCACAGCATATATAACCACTATCACAGCATATATAACCTCTAGATACCGCTATCACAGCATATAACCCCTAGATACCCACTATCACAGCATATATAACCCCTATATACCCCTATCACAGCATATATAACCTCTAGATACCCACTCTCACAGCATATATAACCTCTAGATACCACTATCACAGCATATATAACCCCTATATACCCCTATCACAGCATATATAACACCTAGATACCACTATCACAGCAGTATATACCTCTAGATACCACTATCACAGCATATATAACCTATCACAGCATATATAAACCCCTAGATACCCCTATCACAGCATATATAACCCCTATATACCCCTATCACAGCATATATAACCCCTATATACCTCTATCACAGCATATATAACCCCTAGATACCACTATCACAGCATATATAACCTCTAGATACCACTATCACAGCATATATAACCTCTATATACCCCTATCACAGCATATATAACCCCTAGATACCACTATCACAGCATATATAACCCTATATACCACTATCACAGCATATATAACCTCTAGATACCACTATCACAGCATATATAACCCTAGATACCACTATCACAGCATATATAACCCCTTAGATACCACTATCACAGCATATATAAACCCTAGATAAACCACTAGCGATACCACTATCACAGCATATATAACCTCTAGATACCACTATCACAGCATATATACCACTAGCACAGCATATAACCTCTAGATACCGCTATCACAGCATATATAACCTCTAGATACCACTACCCACAGCATATATAACCACTATCACAGCATATAACCCTAGATACCACTATCACAGCATATATAACCCCTATATACCCCTATCACAGCATATATAACCTCTAGATACCACTATCACAGCATATATAACCTCTAGATACCACTATCACAGCATATATAACCCCTATATACCCCCTATCACAGCATATATAACCCCTAGATTACCACTATCACAGCATTATATAACCTCTAGATACCACTATCACAGCATATATAACTATCACAGCATATATAACCCCTAGATACCCCTATCACAGCATATATAACCCCTATATACCCCTATCACAGCATATATAACCCCTATATACTCTATCACAGCATATATAACCCCTAGATACCCCTATCACAGCATATATAACCCCTAGATACCACTATCACAGCAGATATAACCTCTAGATACCACTATCACAGCATATATAACCAACTATCACAGCATATATAACCCCTAGATACCACTATCACAGCATATATAACCCCTATAATACCCCTATCACAGCATTATTAACCTCTTAGATACCACTATCACAGCATATATAACCCCTATATACCCCTATCACCAGCATATATAATCCCTAGATACCACTATCACAGCATATATAACCACTATCACAGCATATATAACCCCTAGATACCACTATCACAGCATTACCTATAACCCCTAGATACCCCCTAGTACCATATCACAGCATATATAACCCCTAGATACCACTATCACAGCATATATAACCCCTAGATACCACTATCACAGCATATATAACCACTATACAGCATATATAACCTCTAGATACCACTATCACAGCATATATAACCTCTAGATACCACTATCACAGCATATATAACCACTATCACAGCATATATAACCTCTAGATACCGCTATCACAGCATATATAACCCCTATCACAGCATATATAACCTCTAGATACCAGTATCACAGCATATATAACCTCTAGATACCACTATCACAGCATATATAACCTCTAGATACCACTATCACAGCATATATAACCCCTATCACAGCATATATAACCCCTAGATACCCCTATCACAGCATATATAACCTCTAGATACCAGTATCACAGCATATATAACCTCTAGATACCACTATCACAGCATATATAACCTCTAGATACCACTATCACAGCATATATAACCCCTATCACAGCATATATAACCCCTAGATACCCCTATCACAGCATATATAACCTCTAGATACCAGTATCACAGCATATATAACCTATAGATACCACTATCACAGCATATATAACCCCTAGATACCACTATCACAGCATATATAACCTCTAGATCCCACTATCACATCATATATAACCTCTAGATACCACTATCACAGCATATATAACCCCTAGATACCACTATCACAGCATATATTAACCCCTAGATACCCCTATCACAGCATATATAACCCCTAGATACCCCTATCACAGCATATATAACCCCTATATACCCCTATCACAGCATATATAACCCCTAGATACCACTATCACAGCATATATAACCCCTATATACCCCTATCACAGCATATATAACCCCTATATACCCCTATCACAGCATATATAACCCCTAGATACCACTATCACAGCATATATAACCTCTAGATACCACTATCACAGCATATATAACCACTATCACAGCATATATAACCTCTAGATACCGCTATCACAGCATATATAACCTCTAGATACCACTACCACAGCATATATAACCACTATCACAGCATATAACCCCTAGATACCACTATCACAGCATATATAACCCCTATATACCCCTATCACAGCATATATAACCTCTAGATACCACTATCACAGCATATATAACCTCTAGATACCACTATCACAGCATATATAACCTCTAGATACCACTATCACAGCATATATAACCCCTAGATACCACTATCACACAGCATATATAACCTCTAGATCCCACTATCACAGCATATATAACCTCTAGATACCACTATCACAGCATATATAACCACTAGCACAGCATATATAACCTCTAGATACCTCTATCACAGCATATATAACCTCTAGATACCACTATCACAGCATATATAACCACTATCACAGCATATATAACCTCTAGATACCGCTATCACAGCATATATAACCTCTAGATACCACTACCACAGCATATATAACCACTATCACAGCATATAACCCCTAGATACCACTATCACAGCATATATAACCCCTATATACCCCTATCACAGCATATATAACCTCTAGATACCACTATCACAGCATATATAACCTCTAGATACCACTATCACAGCATATATAACCCCTATCACAGCATATATAACCTATAGATACCACTATCACAGCATATATAACCCCTAGATACCACTATCACAGCATATATAACCTCTAGATCCCACTATCACAGCATATATAACCTCTAGATACCACTATCACAGCATATATAACCCCTAGATACCACTATCACAGCATATATAACCCCTAGATACCCCTATCACAGCATATATAACCCCTAGATACCCCTATCACAGCATATATAACCCCTATATACCCCTATCACAGCATATATAACCCCTAGATACCACTATCACAGCATATATAACCTCTAGATACCACTATCACAGCATATATAACCTCTAGATACCACTATCACAGCATATATAACCCCTATATACCCCTATCACAGCATATATAACCCCTAGATACCACTATCACAGCATACATAACCTCTAGATACCACTATCACAGCATATATAACCTATCACAGCATATATACCCCTAGATACCCCTATCACAGCATATATAACCCCTAGATACCCCTATCACAGCATATATAACCCCTAGATACCCCTATCACAGCATATATAACCCCTAGATACCACTATCACAGCATATATAACCCCTAGATACCCCTATCACAGCATATATAACCCCTAGATACCCCTATCACAGCATATATAACCCCTATATACCCCTATCACAGCATATATAACCCCTAGATACCACTATCACAGCATATATAACCTCTAGATACCACTATCACAGCATATATAACCTCTAGATACCACTATCACAGCATATATAACCCCTATATACCCCTATCACAGCATATATAACCCCTAGATACCACTATCACAGCATACATAACCTCTAGATACCACTATCACAGCATATATAACCTATCACAGCATATATAACCCCTAGATACCCCTATCACAGCATATATAACCCCTAGATACCCCTATCACAGCATATATAACCCCTAGATACCCCTATCACAGCATATATAACCCCTATATACCCCTATCACAGCATATATAGCCCCTAGATACCACTATCACAGCATATATAACCTCTAGATACCACTATCACAGCATATATAACCACTATCACAGCATATACCCCTAGATACCACTATCACAGCATATATAACCCCTATATACCCTATCACAGCATATATAACCTCTAGATACCACTATCACAGCATATATAACCTCTAGATACCACTATCACACCATATATAACCCCTATATACCACTATCACAGCATATATATCCCCTATATACCTCTATCACAGCATATATAACCCCTAGATACCACTATCACAGCATATATAACCCCTAGAGACCACTATCACAGCATATATAACCTCTAGATACCACTATCACAGCATATATAACCCCTAGATACCACTATCACAGCATATATAACCCCTAGATACCACTATCACAGCATATATAACCTCTAGATACCACTATCACAGCATATATAACCCCTAGATACCACTATCACAGCTATTATAACCTCTAGATACCACTATCACAGCATATATAACCTCTAGATACCACTATCACAGCATATATAACCTCTAGATACCACTATCACAGCATATATAACCACTAGCACAGCATATATACCTCTAGATACCTCTATCACAGCATATATAACCTCTAGATACCACTATCACAGCATATATAACCACTATCACAGCATATATAACCTCTAGATACCGCTATCACAGCATATAACCCCTAGATACCACTATCACAGCATATATAACCTCTAGATACCACTATCACAGCATATATAACCACTATCACAGCATATATAACCTCTAGATACCGCTATCACAGCATATAACCCCTAGATACCACTATCACAGCATATATAACCCCTATATACCCCTATCACAGCATATATAACCTCTAGATACCACTCTCACAGCATATATAACCTCTAGATACCACTATCACAGCATATATAACCCCTATATACCCCTATCACAGCATATATAACACCTAGATACCACTATCACAGCATATATAACCTCTAGATACCACTATCACAGCATATATAACCTATCACAGCATATATAACCCCTAGATACCCCTATCACAGCATATATAACCCCTATATACCCCTATCACAGCATATATAACCCCTATATACCTCTATCACAGCATATATAACCCCTAGATACCACTATCACAGCATATATAACCTCTAGATACCACTATCACAGCATATATAACCTCTATATACCCCTATCACAGCATATATAACCCCTAGATACCACTATCACAGCATATATAACCCCTATATACCACTATCACAGCATATATAACCTCTAGATACCACTATCACAGCATATATAACCCCTAGATACCACTATCACAGCATATATAACCCCCTAGATACCACTATCACAGCATATATAAACCCCTAGATACCACTATCACAGCATATATAACCTCTAGATACCACTATCACAGCATATATAACCTCTAGATACCACTATCACAGCATATATAACCACTAGCACAGCATATAACCTCTAGATACCGCTATCACAGCATATATAACCTCTAGATACCACTACCACAGCATATATAACCACTATCACAGCATATAACCCCTAGATACCACTATCACAGCATATATAACCCCTATATACCCCTATCACAGCATATATAACCTCTAGATACCACTATCACAGCATATATAACCTCTAGATACCACTATCACAGCATATATAACCCCTATATACCCCTATCACAGCATATATAACCCCTAGATACCACTATCACAGCATATATAACCTCTAGATACCACTATCACAGCATATATAACCTATCACAGCATATATAACCCCTAGATACCCCTATCACAGCATATATAACCCCTATATACCCCTATCACAGCATATATAACCCCTATATACCTCTATCACAGCATATATAACCCTAGATACCCCTATCACAGCATATATAACCCCTAGATACCACTATCACAGCATATATAACCTCTAGATACCACTATCACAGCATATATAACCACTATCACAGCATATATAACCCCTAGATACCACTATCACAGCATATATAACCCCTATATACCCTATCACAGCATATACAACCTCTAGATACCACTATCACAGCATATATAACCCCTATTTACCCCTATCACAGCATATATAATCCCTAGATACCACTATCACAGCATATATAACCACTATCACAGCATATATAACCCCTAGATACCACTATCACAGCATATATAACCCCTAGATACCCCTATCACAGCATATATAACCCCTAGATACCACTATCACAGCATATATAACCCCTAGATACCACTATCACAGCATATATAACCACTATCACAGCATATATAACCTCTAGATACCACTATCACAGCATATATAACCTCTAGATACCACTATCACAGCATATATAACCACTATCACAGCATATATAACCTCTAGATACCGCTATCACAGCATATATAACCCCTATCACAGCATATATAACCTCTAGATACCAGTATCACAGCATATATAACCTCTAGATACCACTATCACAGCATATATAACCTCTAGATACCACTATCACAGCATATATAACCCCTATCACAGCATATATAACCCCTAGATACCCCTATCACAGCATATATAACCTCTAGATACCAGTATCACAGCATATATAACCTCTAGATACCACTATCACAGCATATATAACCTCTAGATACCACTATCACAGCATATATAACCCCTATCACAGCATATATAACCCCTAGATACCCCTATCACAGCATATATAACCTCTAGATACCAGTATCACAGCATATATAACCTATAGATACCACTATCACAGCATATATAACCCTAGATACCACTATCACAGCATATATAACCTCTAGATCCCACTATCACATCATATATAACCTCTAGATACCACTATCACAGCATATATAACCCCTAGATACCACTATCACAGCATATATAACCCCTAGATACCCCTATCACAGCATATATAACCCCTAGATACCCCTATCACAGCATATATAACCCCCTATATACCCCTATCACAGCATATATAACCCCTAGATACCACTATCACAGCATATATAACCCCTATATACCCCTATCACAGCATATATAACCCCTATATACCCCTATCACAGCATATATAACCCCTAGATACCACTATCACAGCATATATAACCTCTAGATACCACTATCACAGCATATATAACCACTATCACAGCATATATAACCTCTAGATACCGCTATCACAGCATATATAACCTCTAGATACCACTACCACAGCATATATAACCACTATCACAGCATATAACCCCTAGATACCACTATCACAGCATATATAACCCCTATATACCCCTATCACAGCATATATAACCTCTAGATACCACTATCACAGCATATATAACCTCTAGATACCACTATCACAGCATATATAACCTCTAGATACCACTATCACAGCATATATAACCCCTAGATACCACTATCACAGCATATATAACCTCTAGATCCCACTATCACAGCATATATAACCTCTAGATACCACTATCACAGCATATATAACCACTAGCACAGCATATATAACCTCTAGATACCTCTATCACAGCATATATAACCTCTAGATACCACTATCACAGCATATATAACCACTATCACAGCATATATAACCTCTAGATACCGCTATCACAGCATATATAACCTCTAGATACCACTACCACAGCATATATAACCACTATCACAGCATATAACCCCTAGATACCACTATCACAGCATATATAACCCCTATATACCCCTATCACAGCATATATAACCTCTAGATACCACTATCACAGCATATATAACCTCTAGATACCACTATCACAGCATATATAACCCCTATCACAGCATATATAACCTATAGATACCACTATCACAGCATATATAACCCCTAGATACCACTATCACAGCATATATAACCTCTAGATCCCACTATCACAGCATATATAACCTCTAGATACCACTATCACAGCATATATAACCCCTAGATACCACTATCACAGCATATATAACCCCTAGATACCCCTATCACAGCATATATAACCCCTAGATACCCCTATCACAGCATATATAACCCCTATATACCCCTATCACAGCATATATAACCCCTAGATACCACTATCACAGCATATATAACCTCTAGATACCACTATCACAGCATATATAACCTCTAGATACCACTATCACAGCATATATAACCCCTATATACCCCTATCACAGCATATATAACCCCTAGATACCACTATCACAGCATACATAACCTCTAGATACCACTATCACAGCATATATAACCTATCACAGCATATATAACCCCTAGATACCCCTATCACAGCATATATAACCCCTAGATACCCCTATCACAGCATATATTTTTTTTATTTTTTTTATTTCACCTTTATTTAACCAGGTAGGCTAGTTGAGAACAAGTTCTCATTTGCAACTGCGACCTGGCCAAGATAAAGCATAGCAGTGTGAGCATACAACAAAGAGTTACACATGGAGTAAACAATTAACAAGTCAAAAACACAGTAGAAAACGAAGGGGGGGTCTATATACAATGTGTGCAAAAGGCATGAGGAGGTAGGCAAATAATTAAAATTTTGCAGATTAACACTGGAGTGATAAAAGATCAGATGGTCATGTACAGGTAGAGATATTGGTGTGCAGAAGAGCAGAAAAGTAAATAAATAGAAACAGTACGGGGATGAGGTAGGTGAAAAGGGTGGGCTATTTACCAATAGACTATGTACAGCTGCAGCGATCGGTTAGCTGCTCAGATAGCTGATGTTTGAAGTTGGTGAGGGAGATAAAAGTCTCCAACTTCAGCGATTTTTGCAATTCGTTCCAGTCACAGGCAGCAGAGTACTGGAACGAAAGGCGGCCAAATGAGGTGTTGGCTTTAGGGATGATCAGTGAGATACACCTGCTGGAGCGCGTGCTACGGATGGGTGTTGCCATCGTGACCAGTGAGCTGAGATAAGGCGGAGCTTTACCTAGCATGGACTTGTAGATGACCTGGAGCCAGTGGGTCTGGCGACGAATATGTAGCGAGGGCCAGCCGACTAGAGCATACAAGTCGCAGTGGTGGGTAGTATAAGGTGCTTTAGTGACAAAACGGATGGCACTGTGATAGACTGCATCCAGTTTGCTGAGTAGAGTGTTGGAAGCCATTTTGTAGATGACATCGCCGAAGTCGAGGATCGGTAGGATAGTCAGTTTTACTAGGGTAAGCTTGGCGGCTTGAGTGAAGGAGGCTTTGTTGCGGAATAGAAAGCCGACTCTTGATTTGATTTTCGATTGGAGATGTTTGATATGAGTCTGGAAGGAGAGTTTGCAGTCTAGCCAGACACCTAGGTACTTATAGACGTCCACGTATTCTAGGTCGGAACCATCCAGGGTGGTGATGCTAGTCGGGCATGCAGGTGCAGGCAGCGACCGGTTGAAAAGCATGCATTTGGTTTTACTAGCGTTTAAGAGCAGTTGGAGGCCACGGAAGGAGTGTTGTATGGCATTGAAGCTTGTTTGGAGGTTAGATAGCACAGTGTCCAAAGACGGGCCGAAAGTATATAGAATGGTGTCGTCTGCGTAGAGGTGGATCAGGGAATCGCCCGCAGCAAGAGCAACATCATTGATATACACAGAGAAAAGAGTCGGCCCGAGAATTGAACCCTGTGGCACCCCCATAGAGACTGCCAGAGGACCGGACAGCATGCCCTCCGATTTGACACACTGAACTCTGTCTGCAAAGTAATTGGTGAACCAGGCAAGGCAGTCATCCGAAAAACCGAGGCTACTGAGTCTGCCGATAAGAATATGGTGATTGACAGAGTCGAAAGCCTTGGCGAGGTCGATGAAGACGGCTGCACAGTACTGTCTTTTATCGATGGCGGTTATGATGTCGTTTAGTACCTTGAGTGTGGCTGAGGTGCACCCATGACCGGCTCGGAAACCAGATTGCACAGCGGAGAAGGTACGGTGGGATTCGAGATGGTCAGTGACCTGTTTGTTGACTTGGCTTTCGAAGACCTTAGATAGGCAGGGCAGGATGGATATAGGTCTGTAACAGTTTGGGTCCAGGGTGTCTCCCCCTTTGAAGAGGGGGATGACTGCGGCAGCTTTCCAATCCTTGGGGATCTCAGACGAGATGAAAGAGAGGTTGAACAGGCTGGTAATAGGGGTTGCGACAATGGTGGCAGATAGTTTCAGAAATAGAGGGTTCAGATTGTCAAGCCCAGCTGATTTGTACGGGTCCAGGTTTGCAGCTCTTTCAGAACATCTGCTATCTGGATTTGGGTAAAGGAGAACCTGGAGAGGCTTGGGCGAGGAGCTGCGGGGGGGGCGGAGCTGTTGGCCGAGGTTGAAGTAGCCAGGCGGAAGGCATGGCCAGCCGTTGAGAAATGCTTATTGAAGTTTTCGATAATCATGGATTTATCAGTGGTGACCGTGTTACCTAGCCTCAGTGCAGTGCAGTGATAACCCCTAGATACCCCTATCACAGCATATATAACCCCTATATACCCCTATCACAGCATATATAACCCCTAGATACCACTATCACAGCATATATAACCTCTAGATACCACTATCACAGCATATATAACCACTATCACAGCATATAACCCCTAGATACCACTATCACAGCATATATAACCCCTATATACCCCTATCACAGCATATATAACCTCTAGATACCACTATCACAGCATATATAACCTCTAGATACCACTATCACACCATATATAACCCCTATATACCACTATCACAGCATATATATCCCCTATATACCTCTATCACAGCATATATAACCCCTAGATACCACTATCACAGCATATATAACCCCTAGAGACCACTATCACAGCATATATAACCTCTAGATACCACTATCACAGCATATATAACCCCTAGATACCACTATCACAGCATATATAACCCCTAGATACCACTATCACAGCATATATAACCTCTAGATACCACTATCACAGCATATATAACCCCTAGATACCACTATCACAGCTATTATAACCTCTAGATACCACTATCACAGCATATATAACCTCTAGATACCACTATCACAGCATATATAACCTCTAGATACCACTATCACAGCATATATAACCACTAGCACAGCATATATAACCTCTAGATACCTCTATCACAGCATATATAACCTCTAGATACCACTATCACAGCATATATAACCACTATCACAGCATATATAACCTCTAGATACCGCTATCACAGCATATAACCCCTAGATACCACTATCACAGCATATATAACCTCTAGATACCACTATCACAGCATATATAACCACTATCACAGCATATATAACCTCTAGATACCGCTATCACAGCATATAACCCCTAGATACCACTATCACAGCATATATAACCCCTATATACCCCTATCACAGCATATATAACCTCTAGATACCACTCTCACAGCATATATAACCTCTAGATACCACTATCACAGCATATATAACCCCTATATACCCCTATCACAGCATATATAACACCTAGATACCACTATCACAGCATATATAACACCTAGATACCACTATCACAGCATATATAACCTATCACAGCATATATAACCTCTAGATACCACTATCACAGCATATATAACCTATCACAGCATATATAACCCCTAGATACCCCTATCACAGCATATATAACCCCTATATACCCCTATCACAGCATATATAACCCCTATATACCTCTATCACAGCATATATAACCCCTAGATACCACTATCACAGCATATATAACCTCTAGATACCACTATCACAGCATATATAACCTCTATATACCCCTATCACAGCATATATAACCCCTAGATACCACTATCACAGCATATATAACCCCTATATACCACTATCACAGCATATATAACCTCTAGATACCACTATCACAGCATATATAACCCCTAGATACCACTATCACAGCATATATAACCCCTAGATACCACTATCACAGCATATATAACCCCTAGATACCACTATCACAGCATATATAACCTCTAGATACCACTATCACAGCATATATAACCTCTAGATACCACTATCACAGCATATATAACCACTAGCACAGCATATAACCTCTAGATACCGCTATCACAGCATATATAACCTCTAGATACCACTACCACAGCATATATAACCACTATCACAGCATATAACCCCTAGATACCACTATCACAGCATATATAACCCCTATATACCCCTATCACAGCATATATAACCTCTAGATACCACTATCACAGCATATATAACCTCTAGATACCACTATCACAGCATATATAACCCCTATATACCCCTATCACAGCATATATAACCCCTAGATACCACTATCACAGCATATATAACCTCTAGATACCACTATCACAGCATATATAACCTATCACAGCATATATAACCCCTAGATACCCCTATCACAGCATATATAACCCCTATATACCCCTATCACAGCATATATAACCCCTATATACCTCTATCACAGCATATATAACCCCTAGATACCCCTATCACAGCATATATAACCCCTAGATACCACTATCACAGCATATATAACCTCTAGATACCACTATCACAGCATATATAACCCCTATATACCCCTATCACATTATATATAACCCCTAGATACCACTATCACAGCATATATAACCTCTAGATACCACTATCACAGCATATATAACCTATCACAGCATATATAACCCCTAGATACCCCTATCACAGCATATATAACCCTAGATACCCCTATCACAGCATATATAACCCCTATATACCCCTATCACAGCATATATAACCCCTAGATACCACTATCACAGCATATATAACCTATCACAGCATATATAACCTCTAGATACCTCTATCACAGCATATATAACCTCTAGATACCACTATCACAGCATATATAACCTCTAGATACCACTATCACAGCATATATAACCACTATCACAGCATATATAACCTCTAGATACCGCTATCACAGCATATATAACCTCTAGATACCACTATCACAGCATATATAACCACTATCACAGCATATATAACCTCTAGATACCACTATCACAGCATATATAACCACTATCACAGCATATATAACCCCTAGATACCACTATCACAGCATATATAACCCCTATATACCCCTATCACAGCATATATAACCTCTAGATACCACTATCACAGCATATATAACCCCTATATACCCCTATCACAGCATATATAATCCCTAGATACCACTATCACAGCATATATAACCACTATCACAGCATATATAACCCCTAGATACCACTATCACAGCATATATAACCCCTAGATACCCCTATCACAGCATATATAACCCCTAGATACCACTATCACAGCATATATAACCCCTAGATACCACTATCACAGCATATATAACCACTATCACAGCATATATAACCTCTAGATACCACTATCACAGCATATATAACCTCTAGATACCACTATCACAGCATATATAACCACTATCACAGCATATATAACCTCTAGATACCGCTATCACAGCATATATAACCCCTATCACAGCATATATAACCTCTAGATACCAGTATCACAGCATATATAACCTCTAGATACCACTATCACAGCATATATAACCTCTAGATACCACTATCACAGCATATATAACCCCTATCACAGCATATATAACCCCTAGATACCCCTATCACAGCATATATAACCTCTAGATACCAGTATCACAGCATATATAACCTCTAGATACCACTATCACAGCATATATAACCTCTAGATACCGCTATCACAGCATATATAACCCCTAGATTAGTTCCCACAAAGGACATGAATGTCAGTGATAAATTAGGTGAATGTCTGCTTTCACTGAAAGTAGAAATTCACCCACATTTGGGAAGAAAATGTGGTACTATCACCTACTCACAGTTGGCCCACATTTGAAACAGTAGCCAAGTGCTCTATTACTGCTTAACCAGCTGACAAATTATGAGTAGGGATGAGTGGAATGTCCACCTGATAACACACACACACAGGCAGCCTGATGCCACATTGCTGAACTGCAGGATGAAATAAAGCATCACTTGTCCTTAAAAATGTTCCCTTCCTCAGACCTAAAAACAGGAGCAGGATAACGATATGTGCTGATGCTCGCCAGCGCACTGTGGCCTCAGGGTGTGCATGTCAGCAGGATTTAGTTCTACCAATATCTTTACACAACTGATGACTCTCATTTAGGAGATCCTCTGGCAGACTGGCATGGCTACATGCGGCTGCAGCCTCACTAGGAGTGGTTAGTGTGAGTGTGTTACGACCGTAACAGTTCAGGCAGGCAGGGCTCCTCCCACAGTAAGGCAGGCACTGATCCAGAGGAGGTGGTGGAAGGAGACACGGATCCACTTTACCAACTGGTCATAAGAACGCTGGTGAAGAAGTTGATTGCGTCGAATCGTGATGTCTTGGTGCGCTTCACTTTGTGACACCCTCAGAAATACATTAAAGGGTTTCCTTAATCAAGTGGCTAAATGAGTTTTTCAAATGAAGATGCTTAGACTAGTTGGCATGTATCCGCTCCCTGACTCTGACCTGTGTGGTCTAGCGTAGTCTGTCTGTCTTTCAACTGGTCTGTCTGTGTCCCTCCATGGGAGAGAAAGAGGTTCCCAGCTCCTGCAGGCTAAATCAAATTGAAGTTCAGGCCTCATTGAACCAACGGCTAATGCTAAATGAAGATTAGCTCAGGGAACCAAAGCTAGACTTGGTTTTGCCTCCATTGACTTTTTCTTGTTTTTACATTTTTTTCTTGTCTCTTCGCTGCAACTCCCCAAAGGGCTCGGGAGGCAAAGGTCGAGTCAAACGTCTTCCGAAACATGACCCTCCAAACCCCACCACAAGGAGTCTCTAGAGCGCGAAGAGCCAAGTAAAGCCCACCAGGCCAAACCCTCCCCTGACCCGGACGACGCTGGGCTAATTATGCGACGCCCGGTTGTGATACAGCCCGGGATCGAACCCGGGTTTGCAGCGATGCCTCTAGCAATGCGAAGCAATGCCTTAGACCGCTGTGCCACTCGGGAGGCCCATTGTCTTTGTCTTTAACGTGAAGGACTTGTTGCTATGCATTAAGGTATGTCTGCGTATTAAGGAGTAATATCAAAGGTAAAAGTGGCTCATTTGCATCATTTGGGTGAGAGCTAATTTAAAGAGGGGGTGTGGAGAAATGTAATAAGGCAGGAAATCAAAGTGTGCTTTTATAGCGTGTGTGCGTGCAGGGTATGACAGCTCGCCATGTTCTTCACTGATCCACCCAGGTGAATCTTCCTGTAGCTTAATAAAGATGGATCAGCGCTGATGGTGTTTTCTCTCCTGATCTCTCCATCCTCTCTTCTGTCCTCTTTCTCCCCTGATCCCTCCATCCTCTCTTCTCTCCTCTTTCTCCCCTGATCCCTCCATCCTTTCTTCTGTCCTCTTTCTCCCCTGATCCCTCCATCCTCTCTTCTCTCCTCTTTCTCCCCTGATCCCTCCATTCTCTCTTCTCTCCTCTTTCTCCCCTGATCCCTCCATCCTCTCTTCTCTCCTCTTTCTCCCCTGATCCCTCCATCCTCTCTTCTCTCCTCTTTCTCCCCTGATCCCTCCATCCTCTCTTCTCTCCTCTTTCTCCCCTGATCCCTCCATCCTCTCTTCTCTCCTCTTTCTCCCCTGATCCCTCCATCCTCTCTTCTCTCCTCTTTCTCCCTGAACCCTCCATCCTCTCTTCTCTCCTCTTTCTCCCTGAACCCTCCATCCCCTCTCCTCTTTCTCCCCTGATCCATCCATCTTCTCTTCTCTACTCTTTCTCCCTGATCCCTCCATCCCCTCTCCTCTTTCTCCCCTGATCCTCCATCCCCTCTCCTCTTTCTCCCCTGATCCCTCCATCCTCTCTCCTCTTTCTCCCCTGATCCATCCATCTTCTCTTCTCTTCTCTCCTCTTTCTCCCTGAACCCTCCATCCCCTCTCCTCTTTCTCCCCTGATCCATCCATCTTCTCTTCTCTCCTCTTTCTCCCTGATCCCTCCATCCTCTCTTCTCTCCTCTTTCTCCCCTGATCCCTCCATCCCCTCTCCTCTTTCTCCCCTGATCCTCCATCCCCTCTCCTCTTTCTCATCTAATCCTCCATCCCCTCTCCTCTTTCTCCCCTGATCCCCCATCCCCTCTCCTCTTTCTCCCCTGATCCCTCCATCCTCTCTCCTCTTTCTCCCCTGATTCCTCTCTCCTCTTTCTCCCCTGATTCCTCTCTCCTCTTTCTCCCCTGATTCCTCTCTCCTCTTTCTCCCCTGATTCCTCTCTCCTCTTTCTCCCCTGATCCCTCTCTCCTCTTTCTCCCCTGATTCCTCCATCCTCTCTTCTCTTTCTCCCCTGATCCCTCCATCCTCTCTTCTCTTTCTCCCCTGATCCCTCCATCCTCTCCTCTTTCTCCCCTGATCCCTCCATCCTCTCTTCTCTTTCTCCCCTGATCCCTCCATCCTCTCTTCTTTCTCCCCTGATCCCTCCATCCTCTCTTCTCTTTCTCCCCTGATCCCTCTATCCTCTCCTCTTTCTCCCCTGATCCCTCCATCCTCTCTTCTCTTTCTCCCCTGATCCCTCCATCCTCTCCTCTTTCTCCCCTGATCCCTCCATCCTCTCTCCTCTTTCTCCCCTGATCCCTCCATCCTCTCTCCTCTTTCTCCCCTGATCCCTCCACCCTCTCTCCTCTTTCTCCCCTGATCCCTCCACACTCTCTCCTCTTTCTCCCCTGATCCCTCCACCCTCTCCTCTTTCTCCCCTGATCCCTCCATCCTCTCTCCTCTTTCTCCCCTGATCCCTCCATCCTCTCTCCTCTTTCTCCCCTGATCCCTCCATCCTCTCTTCTCTTTCTCCCTGATCCCTCCATCCTCTCTTCGCTCCTCTTTCTCCCCTGATCCCTCTCTCCTCTTTCTCCCCTGATCCCTCCATCCTCTCCTCTTTCTCCCTGATCCCTCTCTCCTCTTTCTCCCCTGATCCCTCCATCCTCTCTCCTCTTTCTCCCCTGATCCCTCCATCCTCTCCTCTTTCTCCCCTGATCCCTCCATCCTCTCTACTCTTTCTCCCCTGATCCCTCATCCTCTCTACTCTTTCTCCCTGATCCCTCCATCCTCTCTTCGCTCCTCTTTCTCCCCTGATCCCTCTCTCCTCTTTCTCCCCTGATCCCTCCATCCTCTCTCCTCTTTCTCCCCTGATCCCTCCATCCTCTCTCCTCTTTCTCCCCTGATCCCTCTCTCCTCTTTCTCCCCTGATCCCTCCATCCTCTCTCCTCTTTCTCCCCTGATCCCTCTCTCCTCTTTCTCCCCTGATCCCTCCATCCTCTCTCCTCTTTCTCCCCTGATCCCTGATCCCTCCACCCTCTCTCCTCTTTCTCCCCTCATCCCGCTATCCTCTCCTCTTTCTCCCCTGATCCCTCCACCCTCTCCTCTTTCTCCCCTGATCCCTCCATCCTCTCTTCTGTCCTCTTTCTCCCCTGATCCCTCCATCCTCTCTTCTCTCCTCTTTCTCCCCTGATCCATCCATCTTCTCTTCTCTACTCTTTCTCCCTGATCCCTCCATTCTCTCTTCTCTCCTCTTTCTCCCCAGATCCCTCCATCCTCTCTTCTGTCCTCTTTCTCCCCTGATCCCTCCATCCTCTCTTCTCTCCTCTTTCTCCCCTGATCCATCCATCTTCTCTTCTCTACTCTTTCTCCCTGATCCCTCCATTCTCTCTTCTCTCCTCTTTCTCCCCTGATCCCTCCATCCCCTCTTCTCTCCTCTTTCTCCCCTGATCCCTCCATCCCCTCTCCTCTTTCTCCCCTGATCCTCCATCCCCTCTCCTCTTTCTCCCCTGATCCCTCCATCCTCTCTTCTCTTTCTCCCCTGATCCCTCCATCCTCTCTTCTCTTTCTCCCCTGATCCCTCCATCCTCTCTTCTCTTTCTCCCCTGATCCCTCCATCCTCTCTCCTCTTTCTCCACTGATCCCTCCATCCTCTCTTCTCTTTCTCCCCTGATCCCTCCATCCCCTCTCCTCTTTCTCCCCTGATCCCTCCATCCTCTCTTCTCTCCTCTTTCTCCCTGAACCCTCCATCCCCTCTCCTCTTTCTCCCCTGATCCATCCATCTTCTCTTCTCTACTCTTTCTCCCTGATCCCTCCATCCTCTCTTCTCTTCTCTTTCTCCCCTGATCCCTCATCCTCTCTTCTCTTTCTCCCCTGATCCCTCCATCCTCTCCTCTTTCTCCCCTGATCCCTCCATCCTCTCTCTCCTCTTTCTCCACTGATCCCTCCATCCTCTCTTCTCTTTCTCCCCTGATCCCTCCATCCTCTCTTCTCCCCTGATCCCTCCATCCTCTCTCCTCTTTCTCCCCTGATCCCTCCATCCTCTCCTCTTTCTCCCCTGATCCGTCCATCCTCTCTCCTCTTTCTCCACTGATCCCTCCATCCTCTCTTCTCTTTCTCCCCTGATCCCTCCATCCTCTCTTCTCTTTCTCCCCTGATCCCTCCATCCTCTCTCCTCTTTCTCCCCTGATCCCTCTATCCTCTCCTCTTTCTCCCCTGATCCGTCCATCCTCTCTCCTCTTTCCCCCCTGATCCGTCCATCCTCTCTCCTCTTTCTCCCCTGATCCCTCCATCCTCTCTCCTCTTTCTCCCCTGATCCCTCCATCCTCTCTCCTCTTTCTCCCCTGATCCCTCCATCCTCTCTCCTCTTTCTCCCCTGATCCCTCCATCCTCTCTCCTCTTTCTCCCCGGATCCCTCCATCCTCTCTCCTCTTTCTCCCCGGATCCCTCCATCCTCTCCTCTTTCTCCCCTGATCCCTCCATCCATAGTCCTCCTAGTCCTAGTATTGGTAACGGTGCAGGAGTCAGTCAATGTGTCGGGATAGAAGCAGGCCATTTTGTGTGTGTGTGTGTGTGTGTGCTCACCAGTGTATTAAGTTATTGGCAGGCCTGTGCGTGTATTGGGATAATGGCAGGCCGTTGTCCATGCCATTGTTTATTTTTCCAGCCTTGAAGAGAGAAATGATGTCATACTGTAGGAAAAACAGGTGGATCCTTTTACAACACAATACAGCTCCAACTCAGTGAACTGCTATACTCTCCCAGTTTGCAAACATTTGATAGTGATAGTTGATGACTTTATCTGTTCTCCTGTATGGTTCCCCGGAGGATAATGCATTTCATATGTGCGTTGAATGAATACAATGAAGACAATTATCTCTGTTGTTGTTGAGTGCCTGTTATTGTTTGTCTTTAGAGATTCATGCTGCTCCTCTGACTGTGTTGTAGAGTAGACTGTTTACTTCACTGAAACACACCGTCTCATCGTAGACTGATGTTATACACCGAGTGTACAAAACATTAAGAACACCTGCTCTTTCCATGACCTAGACTGACCAGGTGAATCCAGGTGAAAGCTATGATCCCTTATTGATGTCACTTGTTAAATCCACTTCAATCAGTGTATAGGAAGGGGAGGAGACAGGTTAGAATATTTTTAAGCCTTGACACAATTGAGACATGGATTGTGTGTCAGTTCAGAGTGTGATTTGGCAATACAAAAGATTTGTGTCTTGGAACAGTTTATGGTAGTAGGTGCCAGGCACACCAATTTGAGTGTGTCAACTGCAATGCTGCTGGGTTTTTCACACTCAACAGTTTCCCATGTGTATCAAGAATTGTCCACCACCCAAAGGACATCCAGCCAACTTGACACAACTGTGGGAAGCATCGGCGTCAACATGGGCCAGCATCCCTGTGGAACGCTTTCGACACCTTGTAGAGTCTATGCCCCGACGAATTGAGGCTGTTCAAGGCAAAGCCATGTTAATCATCAACTACTGTCTCTATGAACATTATTTTAGACTAATATGAAGTGTAATGAGTTCTCTTGTCTAAGCCATGTTGTAGCATGCTAACATTAATCAGCGATAATGAGCGGTAGTGTACCCTTTATGAATAAGGAATAACAGTCAGCCTCCATGCGGAAGGAAGTCTCCCATTAATACTTTCCTTTAGGCTGAAGACTGATGAACAAAATACATCCAGATTTAAATGAGATGTGATCTGCGCAAAGATGTAACTCGTGAAACGACTAGAATCCCAATGTTCTTAAGGGTCTTCAGAGTGGAATGTAGGTGGATATTACCATGAATCATGTAGGAGAAGAACAATGGATGCTATCATGTTGGACAGTGTTAAACAATGTGTGATCATGTCAAAACCATGTGTGATCATGTCAAAACCATGTGTGATCATGTCAAAACCATGTGTGATCATGTCAAAACCATGTGGGACCATGTCAAAACCATGTGGGACCATACCAAAACCATGTGGGACCATGCCAAAACCATGTGGGACCATGTCAAAACCATGTGGGACCATGTCAAAACCATGTTGGACCATGTCAAAACCATGTTGGACCATGTCAAAACCATGTTGGACCATGTCAAAACCATGTTGGACCATGTTAAAACCATGTTGGACCATGTTAGGACCATGTTGGACCATGTTAGGGCCATGTTGGACCATGTTAGGACCATGTTGCACCATGTTAGGACCATGTTAAAACCATGTTAGGACCATGTTAAAACCATGTGTGACCATGTTAAAACCATGTGTGACCATGTTAAAATTGTCAAAACCATGTGGGACCATGCCAAAACCATGTGGGACCATGCCAAAACCATGTGGGACCATGTCAAAACCATGTGGGACCATGTCAAAACCATGTTGGACCATGTTAAAACCATGTTTGACCGTGTTAAAACCATGTTGGACCATGTTAGGACCATGTTGGACCATGTTAGGACCATGTTGCACCATGTTAGGACCATGTTAAAACCATGTGTGACCATGTTAAAACCATGTGTGACCATGTTAAAACCATGTGCGACCATGTTAAAACTGTTAAAACCATGTGTGACCATGTTAAAACCATGTGTGACCATGTTAAAACCATGTGTGACCATGTCAAAACCATGTGCGACCATGTTAGGACCATGTTAAAACCATGTGTGACCATGTTAAAACCATGTGTGACCATGTCAAAACCATGTTGCACCATGTTAGGACCATGTTAAAACCATGTGTGACCATGTTAAAACCATGTGTGACCATGTTAAAACCATGTGCGACCATGTTAAAACTGTTAAAACCATGTGTGACCATGTTAAAACCATGTGTGACCATGTTAAAACCATGTGTGACCATGTTAAAACCATGTGTGACCATGTTAAAAACATGTTGGACCATGTTAAAACCATGTTGGACCATGTCAAAACCATGTTGGACCATGTTAATGGTGGGAGAAGAACAACGGACGGTGTCATGTTGGGCCGTTGAAGCGTAAGAATGTCTAGGTTAAACACATTGACTAGGCTTATCTTTCAGCTGTTTTACTTTAAGTGATCGATGCTGTTAAAATTCTACTCTCCAAGGAAAGATGACTCCTTTATAGAATTCTCTGGATCAGGGCTAAGCAACCTTCTTCCTGGAGTCCCGCTGGTACTGCAGGATTTTGTCCCAACTAGGCACCACACCAGACCAACTGAGCTAATTGGCCGGTTCAGTGATTGACTAAATTCAACACATTTGGTCTTCCAGGTTAGTTCGTTCAAAAACATAAAGTGGCCCTTCAGGCCCAGTGTTGCCTACCTCTGGTCTGGATGTTAAAAAGAGCTGGATAATCACATTAGAGTTAGTCAAACAGCTGTTTTTGACTTCATTATTCCTCCCTGCAATCTGGCCTTTGAAATCTGTTTTTATTTCTCTAGCCCCCAGAACACTGTTGCTGTTGTAGTCTGCTGGGGAAATAGGGAATCATTTGAATTCTCTTCTATCTATGTGATTAACAGGGCTTTGCAGCGAATGGCTCGTTGCTTTGTGCTCAAGTGGATCCTCAGCGCCTAGCTCTCCCGCTCTGCTCAGTTCAGCTCTGACATAAATCACTGGCTTCATACTGATACAGCCCAAACACCGAGTCCTCAGAGTTGGGCTTTGTCTCTATCAGGGATGTAGGGGGGTAAAGCAGCTCAAAAGGGTGGCGATAACGCTAATGAAAGTCATTTGGAAAATGCTGAAAGCTGTTTGTTTACTGTTTGTTTGGCCTTTAGAGAATAAGAATATGACACTGGTTTTCCAACCTGTGAATCTGGCTGTAGCCTAATGGCTGGACGCCTGGGGGGGGTCTGTGTTATTGTGCATGAATAGACTGCTATGAACAGAGGGGGAAGTTGTGCTGGAGGATGATGTCATATCATGAGTATCACACATCATCACAAATTAATGTTCCACATGCAAACATCACAGTAATAACAGCCTCATGTTGTGACGGGTCCCCTTTGAGAGCCCATCTGAACAAACACAGCTTTTAGCCTAAATCGAACTGTGAAATGACAGTCAAACATTGATTTCAGCAGGTTTCAGCAGCAGTGGTGGTGCAGACTCGGTCCTCTCCCTAATAAAATACAATAATCCTGTTTCACTTCTCTCTCACCGCTCTTGTCTTCCCTACCTACCCTGTAGAGAATCAGCTGTTCATAGTCATTTCTCACTTTGCTGTGTCTGGGAAGCACTGTTTGGTTATTCACAAATATCCGTCATAAGAAGTGCAGGGTTTTGTTTTTAACAGAGCCTTAGTTACTTAATTCCCACCCCTGAATTACTTCTTTCTGAGTGGCATACCTCTCAGATACAACAGGTTAGCATTCACCACCCTTAAAACCCTTTTGCCCCACTAATATATTTCCTATTCCATTTTTCTGTTACGTTATGACACTTCTGACACGTGTGTTGTATGGCTGCAGTCACCGTGACATCCCCTCTTTAAGAGCTCTGTATAGCACTCTGAGGGCTGGGGCTGGAACCCTGCATTCATTGGTTGGAACTCTCTCCGGGAGTTTTACCTAGCCAAACTGTGAAAGTCTGACCATTTTAAACTTTTCTTGGTTGATTCTGACTTGAATCATAAACATCTGCTATGATGGTTCTTGAAAGAAAATGCCCTGACTAAGTAATTATGGTAGGACTGAAGGAGGTAGGCTACCCAGAGCTGTCCATGGTTCTGAACCAGGCTGAATAATGTTTACTGCTGTTTGGGCTCTGTTGTGGGTACATGCTGCCCTTAGGCACAAATCTAGAATCAGCCTATACCTTCACCACATTGTAACCTCAACCACTGAGGTGGGAAACACAGAACTGACCTGTTAGTTCGGAGTGTGTGGGTGTGCTGCGCTGCATTGTCTAACAATAGTTGATATTATTTGTTTGTATTTTATCTCCTTTCTCTCCCCAATCTTGTGACATCCAATTACGATCTTGTCTCATCGCTGCAACTCCCCAACGGGCTTGGGAGAGGCGAAGGTCGAGCCACCCGGCAAACCGTGTTGCTGAACACTCGCCCACTTAACATGGTAGTGGTAGGCAGCTGCACCAATGTGTCAGAGGAAACACGGTTCAACTGACGACAGAAGTCAGCCTGCAGGCTTCTGGCCCGCCACGATCCAAGTAAAGCCCCTCCCCTAACCCGGACACCGCTGGGCCAATTGTGCACTGCCCTATGGTCACTGCCGGTTGTGACACAACCTGGGATCGAACCCGGGTCAGTGCCTTAGACCGCTGTGCCACTTGGAACGCATAACAATTCTATTCTTAGCAACCATTTATTGGAATAAATGTAGCCTGCTAGTAGTATGCAGTGAACACGTTCCCTCTGGGGCTGTGATGGCCGATCTGGACTGAATAACAAACGACCAGACTCTGCCAGTTCAGGAAGCCCCAAATAGAATAGATAATTATACATGGAAATTGCCTCAATTGGTTCTGACTGAAGTAGAAAAAGGAGAGTCGGAGAGAGGGATCAAATGAGACACAACAAATTACATTTCCATCTTTAGATTGGAGCCAGTGGTATCCAATGGCATCTGGCCACTCTCTCTCCATCTCCTTGTTACGTATAGTATGATGGGGTGCTGGTGCTACGGCGACCAAAGAGGTCTGCATCTATAGACAGAGAGTCCACAGTGGAAGAAGGGAAACATCCCTGTTGCGTGTGGAGACGGCAACACTATTTAAACACTCCAGTGTGCAGTGAGCTTTTATTGTAAATAAGTATGGAATATGTTTCTAAACACTTCTACGTTCATGTGGATGATACCATGATTACGCGTAGTCCTGATAGAATCTGTAATAATGATGAGTGAGAAAGTTACAGATATCAAACCCCCAAGACATGCTAAACTTTCACCATTACAATAACAGGGGAGGTTAGCATTTTGGGGGGGGGTATGATATTTGTGCATCTAACTGTCTCGCGTGCAAGCGTGCAGTATTAGTCATGCTTCATAGAACTTCTACTAATTAAAGCTCTCTCATATTGTTATGTTGGGAATAAGCAGGTCTGTCTATAGCCAGCAGCCAAAATGAGAACCATTCAGAGGAGTGAGGCTGGTGTGTGTTTTTTTTCTAGTTGATAAGCGAGAGAGTCAGTCAGGCAGGGGCCAGTAAATTTTTACATTACTCAGGCTCTCTCTCTCTCTCTGTCTCTGTCTCTCTCTCTGCCTCTCTCTCTGTCTCTCTCTCTGTCTCTCTCTCTGTCTCTCTCTCTGTCTCTCTCTCTCTCTGTCTCTCTCTCTCTCTGTCTCTCTCTCTCTCTGTCTCTCTCTCTCTCTGTCTCTCTCTCTCTCTGTCTCTCTCTCTCTCTGTCTCTCTCTCTCTCTGTCTCTCTCTCTCTCTGTCTCTCTCTCTCTCTGTCTCTCTCTCTCTCTGTCTCTCTCTCTCTCTGTCTCTCTCTCTCTCTGTCTCTCTCTCTCTCTGTCTCTCTCTCTGTCTCTCCCTCTCTCTTTCCCTCTCTCTCTCTCTCTCTCTCTCTCTCTGTGTGTCTCTCTCTCTCTACTCTCTCTCTGTGTCTCTGTCTCTCTCTCTGTCTCTCTCTCTCTACAACTCAGAGCATGCAGTTTGTTAGGCTACAGATGAAATAAGTTATGAGGAAGTTCACAAGTGCATGTGATAAGCTTGATACTCCTTTCCAAAAAATATCAAGGATATTAGTCTGCTGATGATCGATGCTTGACTGCCATTTGATAAATAAATAATTCTCTCTCTTATCCATAATAATCTCACCATGTAGACTAGACAACCCGCACAGCCTACCCACACAGTCTACCCGCACAGCCTACCCGCACAGCCTACCCACACAGCCTACCCGCACAGCCTACCCGCACAGACTACCCGCACAGCCTACCCACACAGCCTACCCGCACTGTAGCAACGAGCTGTTGGCTAGCGCGCACGTACCAAGACCAGAGTACATTTGCTATTTAACGCAACAGTTTTTAGTCGGTACATGAATATTTAAGTGAAAAGTACTTGTCATCACGTACTGATTTTTTTTTTATCAGCCACAAGTCAGTATGGTAGAAACACACCGCTATTTTATAATATTTGGATGACCATCTGTCAGTAATTGGATGGAAACCTAGCTTGTGAAGACAAAACATTGTATTTCCCTAACTTCTCCTCTCTCCTCCCGCTGTAACAGATTGAACCTTTAAAAGCTGATTGTTCATGGTGGTGAAAGACAACAGAAGTAGTGCTGCTGGTTGTTATGGCGATAGTTGTAAAGGGCCAGATGGCGCTGGGGGTGGGGATATTTTTAGTTACACCACGCCACACCGCAACCTTTTACGGGCACACACACACACTCACACACACACATGCACACATCCCAACCAACCTTTAGACAGCCAGCACACTCAGGCTCCCATCAGTTTATGCATCAAGGACCCTGGCCTAAAGTGGTTACTGGGCACTATTAAACGTTCCCTGTAGTTAGGCCTCGTACTAGGCCTTGCTACCACACCTGGGTCCACATAGTATTTGTTTTTCTTTCAACTACGTTAGGGGGCACTTGATTTAGCCTGAAAGGCATCATAAATAGAACCATACCACCTGGGTAACTACACAGCTACCTTAACATGACCAAAGGTCTCTCCTGACCTAGCAGAATCAGGTGATAGCTAGTATTTCGAAGTAGTAAAGACACAGACATCATGTGAGAGAGAACCCCCATGGGAGAAGCTATGCACTGAGCATGTCCTGCCATGCAGCAGCAGCATCTTTGTCTTCCTGCTGAGTCCTCCAGTCTCCTTCCCATCCAATATGACTGACTGACTCCATCATGCTGCTGTGTTGAATCAACCTGGTGATACGCTACGACTGCCACTGAACACACACGCGCGTGCGCGTTCACTCACACTCAGCCTGGAGAATTGGCACTAATTCCTAGAGATGAGACCTTATCTGATGTAGCTTGTGCTGGAATAGTCTAATCAAGTGAGAGACACTTTGTCATTTCTTCAACTATCATCGTTATTCAATATCGGTTCGTTATTGCAATAATAAAACTGTCAACCCTACAGTCTTGGGCCGAGAGCCTAAATGAAAATGAAAAACTAGATCTTTATATAGGACCTAAAAGTGCTTAGTCAGACCGGTTCCAACTCGGCTTAGTTTCCCAGATGCCAGGATGATGAGACAGTGGGGCGTTTTTCTAAACTCTTCCAAGCTATCTCTGTCTCGGGACACACGCACCACATCTTGTCTATGGAATGCCAGCTTTAGGTTTTAGAACATAAATATCCTCCTATTTGTTAAGTATTAATTGCTAACTACAATATCAAACCAAACGTTCTTTTTCTATCACATAGAAGTAGAGAAGAGACGCTGTGAGATTTGTTTTCTCACAGACTCGCTAGTTTTGATCAGTCATATCCACACTCATATCGTAATGTAGTGTCTTCAGCAGGTCCCTCTCTCTTTCACTCTCTCTTCCTCTCTCTTTCCCTCCCGCTCACTCTCTCTCCCTCTTTTCCTCTCTCCCTCTCTCTTTCCCTCCCGCTCACACTCTCTCCCTCACTCGCTCTCTCTCCTATATCTCTCTCTCTCTGCCCTGCACTGGCTGGGGCCAAGCCTGGTTGCTGTGGTGACGCCGCAGCGCAGCTCTTTGCCTCCGCAGTAGTGTGGCCACAGCAACAACAAAAAAGAAAGCTACAGACCACTTGTTGCGACTGCAAAGGGAGCAGCTGTTGTAGCTAGTGGTGTGTTTAATTGCAGTGAAGTCTCTGTCACGCTCTCTCTCTCGCTCATTCTCGCTCTCTCTCGCTCATTCTCGCTCATTCTCACTCGCTCTCTCTCTCCTGCTGTCTCTCTCTCTTCTGCTGTCTCTCTCTCTCTCTCTGTGTCTCTATCGCTATCTCTCTCTCTCAATTCAATTTCTCTCTCTCTCTCTGTCTCCCTCTCTCTCTCTCTCTCTCTCTCTCTGTCTCTCTGTCTCTGTCTCTCTATCTCTGTCTCTCTCTCTCTGTCTCTCTCTGTCTCTGTCTCTGTCTCTCTGTCTCTGTCTCTCTGTCTCTGTCTCTCTCTGTCTCTCTCTCTGTCTCTCTCTCTCTCTCTCTCTCTCTGTCTCTCTGTCTCTCTGTCTCTCTGTCTCTCTGTCTCTCTGTCTCTCTGTCTCTCTCTCTCTCTCTCTCTCTCTCTCTGTCTCTCTGTCTCTCTCTCTCTCTCTCTCTCTCTCTGTCTCTCTGTTTCTGTCTCTGTCTCTCTGTCTCTCTGTCTCTCTGTCTCTCTGTCTCTCTGTCTCTCTGTCTCTCTGTCTCTCTGTCTCTCTCTCTGTCTCTCTCTCTCTCTCTCTCTCTCTCTCTCTGTCTCTCTGTCTCTCTGTCTCTGTCTCTGTCTCTGTCAATTCAATTCAATTCAAGGGCTTTATTGGCATGGGAAACATGTGTTAACATTGCCAAAGCAAGTGAGGTAGACAACATACAAAGTGAATATATAAAGTGAAAAACAACAAAAATTAAATGTAAACATTACACATACAGAAGTTTCAAAACAGTAAAGACATTACAAATGTCATATTATATATATATATACAGTGTTCTAACAATGTACAAATGGCTAAAGGACACAAGATAAAATAAATAAGCATAAATATGGGTTGTATTTACAATGGTGTTTGTTCTTCACTGGTTGCCCTTTTCTCGTGGCAACAGGTCACAAATCTTGCTGCTGTGATGGCACACTGTGGAATTTCACCCAGTAGATATGGGAAATTTGTCTCTCTAATATGGTCATACATTGGGCAGGAGGTTAGGAAGTGCAGCTCAGTTTCCACCTCATTTTGTGGGCAGTGAGCACATAGCCTGTCTTCTCTTGAGAGCCATGTCTGCCTACGGCGGCCTTTCTCAATAGCAAGGCTATGCTCACTGAGTCTGTACATAGTCAAGGCTTTCCTTAATTTTGGGTCAGTCACAGTGGTCAGGTATTCTGCCGCTGTGTACTCTCTGTGTAGGGCCAAATAGCATTCTAGTTTGCTCAGTTTTTTTGTTAATTCTTTCCAATGTGTTAAGTAGTTATCTTTTTGTTTTCTCATGATTTGGTTGGGTCTAATTGTGCTGCTGTCCTGGGGCTCTGTAGTGTGTGTTTGTGTTTGTGAACAGAGCCCCAGGACCAGCTTGCTTAGGGGACTCTTCTCCAGGTTCATCGCTCTGTAGGTGATGGCTTTGTTATGGAAGGTTTGTGAATCGCTTCCTTTTAGGTGGTTGTAGAATTTAACAGCTCTTTTCTGGATTTTGATAATTAGTGGGTATCGGCCTAATTCTGCTCTGCATGCATTATTTGGTGTTCTACGTTGTACACGGAGGATATTTTTGCAGAATTCTGCGTGCAGAGTCTCAATTTGGTGTTTGTCCCATTTTGTGAAGTCTTGGTTGGTGAGCGGACCCCAGACCTCACAACCATAAAGGGCAATGGGCTCTATGACTGATTCAAGTATTTTTAGCCAGATCCTAATTGGTATGTTGAAATTTATGTTTCTTTTGATGGCATAGAATGCCCTTCTTGCCTTGTCTCTCAGATCGTTCACAGCTTTGTGGAAGTTACCTGTGGTGCTGATGTTTAGGCCAAGGTATGTATAGTTTTTTGTGTGCTCTAGGGCAACAGTGTCTAGATGGAATTTGTATTTGTGGTCCTGGTGACTGGACCTTTTTTGGAACACCATTATTTTGGTCTTACTGAGATTTACTGTCAGGGCCCAGGTCTGACAGAATCTGTGCATAAGATCTAGGTGCTGCTGTAGGCCCTCCTTGGTTGGTGACAGAAGCACCAGATCATCAGCAAACAGCAGACATTTGACTTCGGATTCTAGCAGGGGGAGGCCGGGTGCTGCAGACTTTTCTAGTGCCCTCGCCAATTCGTTGATATATATGTTGAAGAGGGTGGGGCTTAAGCTGCATCCCTGTCTAACCCCACGACCCTGTGTGAAGAAATGTGTGTGTTTTTTGCCAATTTTAACCGCACACTTGTTGTGTTTGTGTACATTGATTTTATAATGTCGTATGTTTTACCCCCAACACCACTTTCCATCAGTTTGTATAGCAGACCCTCATGCCAGATTGAGTCGAAGGCTTTTTTGAAATCAACAAAGCATGAGAAGACTTTGCCTTTGTTTTGGTTTGTTTGATTGTCAATTAGGGTGTGCAGGGTGAATACATGGTCTGTTGTACGGTAATTTGGTAAAAAGCCAATTTGACATTTGCTCAGTACATTGTTTTCATTGAGGAAATGTACGAGTCTGCTGTTAATAATAATGCAGAGGATTTTCCCAAGGTTACTGTTGACACATATTCCACTGTAGTTATTGGGGTCAAATTTGTCTCCACTTTTGTGGATTGGGGTGATCAGTCCTTGGTTCCAAATATTGTGGAAGATGCCAGAGCTAAGTATGATGTTAAAGAGTTTTAGCCAATTGGAATTTGTTGTCTGTATATTTGATCATTTCATTGAGGATACCATCAACACCACAGGCTTTTTTGGGTTGGAGGGTTTTTATTTTGTCCTGTAACTCTTTCAATGTAATTGGAGAATCCAGTGGGTTCTGGTAGTCTTTAATAGTTGATTCTAAGATCTGTGTTTGATCATGTATATGTTTTTGCTCTTTATTCTTTGTTATAGAGCCAAAAAGATTGGAGAAGTGGTTTACCCATACATCTCCATTTTGGATAGATAATTCTTCGTGTTGTTGTTTGTTTAGTGTTTTCCAATTTTCCCAGAAGTGGTTAGAGTCTATGGATTCTTCAATTGCATTGAGCTGATTTCTGACATGCTGTTCCTTCTTTTTCCGTAGTGTATTTCTGTATTGTTTTAGTGATTCACCATAGTGAAGGCGTAGACTCAGGTTTTCCGGGTCTCTATGTTTTTGATTGGACAGGTTTCTCAATTTCTTTCTTAGATTTTTGCATTCTTCATCAAACCATTTGTCATTATTGTTAATTTTCTTCGGTTTTCTATTTGAGATTTTTAGATTTGATAGGGAAGCTGAGAGGTCAAATATACTGTTAAGATTTTCTACTGCCAAGTTTACACCTTCACTATTACAGTGGAACGTTTTACCCAGGAAATTGTCTAAGAGGGATTGAATTTGTTGTTGCCTAATTGTTTTTTGGTAGGTTTCCAAACTGCATTCCTTCCATCTATAGCATTTCTTAATGTTACTCAGTTCCTTTGGCTTTGATGCCTCATGATTGAGTATTGCTCTGTTTAAGTAGACTGTGATTTTGCTGTGGTCTGATAGGGGTGTCAGTGGACTGACTGTGAACGCTCTGAGAGACTCTGGGTTGAGGTCAGTGATAAAGTAGTCTACAGTACTACTGCCAAGAGATGAGCTATAGGTCTCTGTCTGTCTCTCTCTCTCTCTCTCTCTGTCTCTCTGTCTCTGTCTCTATCTCTATCTATCTCTTGCTCTCTGTCTCTCTCTCTGTCTCTCTCTCTGTCTCTATCTCTCTCTGTCTCTATCTCTATCTCTCTCTCTCTGTCTCTCTATCTCTCTCTCTCTCTGTCTCTCTCTCTATCTATCTCTCTCTCTCTCTCTCTGTCTCTATTCCCCCACTACCCAGTCTGCTGGAATTTGTTTTTTTCTATTCCTCCTCTTTCTCTCACTATTCCTTTCCTCCCTCTCTCCCTCCCTCCCTCTAATACACCAGTATGAGAATGAGGAAAGGGAACCGTTTGTTCTCCAGTTTCCTCCCTCTCTCCCTCCCTCCCTCTAATACACCAGTATGAGAATGAGGAAAGGGAACCGTTTGTTCTCCAGTTTCCTCCCTCTCTCCCTCCCTCCCTCTAATACACCAGTATGAGAATGAGGAAAGGGAACCGTTTGTTCTCCAGTTTCCTCCCTCTCTCCCTCCCTCCCTCTAATACACCAGTATGAGAATGAGGAAAGGGAACCGTTTGTTCTCCAGTTTCCTCCCTCTCTCCCTCCCTCCCTCTAATACACCAGTATGAGAATGAGGAAAGGGAACCGTTTGTTCTCCAGTTTCCTCCCTCTCTCCCTCCCTCCCTCTAATACACCAGTATGAGAATGAGGAAAGGGAACCGTTTGTTCTCCAGTTTTCTCTCTCTCTCCTGTTATAGGTGGCTTCTTGTTCGGTAACAAAACATGGTCTTTTAATGAAACTATTAATTCTGCTTCACTTCATCCTCTCAGCACTGTGGCCCTGGGGTGACAGGGTGAGGTGTGTTTACTCAAACCCCCAAAGACTTAAATCACACACATGGTTTAATCACCTTGTTTACATCACACACCTGTCTAGCACTGAGAACCATGCAGGGCAGGGACTGATGGGGGGTAGTGTTTAACAGACACACGGTAAACACACACACACTATGCAGCGTATGCTATTAAGGAGACATCTGTCACATTCTTCTCTGGGGAAGATGGAACAAGATGCTGGGTGCCTTGTCCAGTCAACCAATCACAGGCCTGGGTTTCTTCGCTTTCCCTTTGTTTATTGGTTAAGAGGAACACCAATCAGAGTCTATTACTTATTTAGAGACCATGTTATGTTTATCATGGCTGTGGAAGAGAACGGCGTGGAACCCACTCAGCGAACACGCTCACACATCGGTGCTCAGTAACCCCTGGAGGTCTTGATTATGATGCTGTCTGAATACAGAAAGAGACTGTATGTGGCCCCTAAAGTGAAACTCTTTTTTTTTATGCCACTTATAATGGTGCAGCATGGCTAAGCACTTCATTGAAAGGCATACAAGGTCTGAGGTAGAACTGTCAATGTGATAGCCATTAGTTCTTCACTGCAGGTTCCTCCTCTGTAACCCTGGGCTCCCTTCACACTGCTGGCTGTACTTAATTCTTGAGTTGAGCTGAAGCATTACCTCAATGACTCCCTCAGTCACTCAGGCTTTGTATGGACTACCAAGGAGGAGAGAGGAGTTAACAGGAGTTTGTGTTGTAAATGTTCAGGCGGTGATTGAGGCGTGTGCGTGTGGACGTGGGTGTCGGCCAGGGGTTGGCAACTGGCGGCCTGCTAGTATTTTGTATCTGGGCCCCCAAAGGTTTTTAGTTTAAAAAAAAGACTCAAATCACCAGGAGTTCAGCTACAAATCATTGGTATTTTCAAATATAATCTAATTTGGGGTTTAGTTGTGGTCAATATTCAGTTTCCAAATTATTATGATTATGTTCCAGCCCCCCGACAGAAACCAGCCTGTGACTCAGCTCATCTCACACTTGTCTTCCTCTTTTGTTCACTAGTTAATGTGCTGGAATTCATCATCCCTGTTTACAACTGTACCTGTCATCTGCACATCTCCTACCGACCAGTTTTGAACAACTAACTCTAAACAATTGGAAAGGTGTCACGTTAGAATCTCCTACCTATGAATGTTGTGTACTGTAGGAGTGTATTGTTAAGTCCCACAGGTCCCTCCAAGCTGTGGAGACACTAAAGCCCAAATATCATGAACAATATGTTAAAGGAACTATTCAAATATTCACAGATCCATGTTTAGCATAATTGCACCAAATAATTACCTGGCTTTTACGTGAGTAAAAAGACAAGAAAAGCATCTGGATTATACACTGTAGAATCCAGTTAGAACTGAGAGTGGATTCCTACCAGAAAAACCCTCTGCTCCTCAGGGGTAGTGGTAATGTTGACGATGACATCTCTGTACTGATCACATTACTACTGTTTGACTTGACTGTCGTCTGTCTCTGTCGTCTCTCCCTCTCGTTTTACACTTTCAATCACATTCCATCACAACTCGTTTTGGAGACAACTTTTTCTCACAGACAGAGAGACATACAACGTTCTCCTCTAGAGAACCTCTGTGTATGTATTCTCGGTTTTTGAAAGAAGTAGCTTAGTCTATTGCAGGGAGTTAAAACACTGCTCGGTAGATTGACAATGCAGACTTATAGCTAGCTGGAGCTGAATGTGTCGTTCCAGGTTCCTACATACAGTGTAGCTTTAGATGTATAGCTGAATGTGTCATTCCAGGATCCAACATACAGTGTAGCTTTAGATGTGTAGCTGAATGTGTCGTTGCAGGTTCCTACATACAGTGTAGCTTTAGATGTATAGCTGAATGTGTCATTCCAGGATCCAACATACAGTGTAGCTTTAGATGTGTAGCTGAATGTGTCGTTCCAGGTTCCTACATACAGTGTAGCTTTAGATGTATAGCTGAATGTGTCATTCCAGGATCCAACATACAGTGTAGCTTTAGATGTGTAGCTGAATGTGTCGTTCCATGTTCCAACATACAGTGTAGCTTTAGATGTGTAGCTGAATGTGTCATTCCAGGATCCAACATACAGTGTAGCTTTAGATGTGTAGCTGAATGTGTCGTTCCATGTTCCAACATACAGTGTAGCTTTAGATGTGTAGCTGAATGTGTCGTTCCATGTTCCTACATAATCAAATCAAATCAAATCAAATTTATTTATATAGCCCTTCGTACATCAGCTGATATCTCAAAGTGCTGTACAGAAACCCAGCCTAAAACCCCAAACAGCAAGCAATGCAGGTGTAGAAGCACGGTGGCTAGGAAAAACTCCCTAGAAAGGCCAATACCTAGGAAGAAACCTAGAGAGGAACCAGGCTATGTGGGGTGGCCAGTCCTCTTCTGGCTGTGCCGGGTGGAGATTATAACAGAACATGGCCAAGATGTTCAAATGTTCATAAATGACCAGCATGGTCGAATAATAATAAGGCAGAACAGTTGAAACTAGAGCAGCAGCACAGTCAGGTGGAAGTTGAAACTGGAGCAGCAGCATGGCCAGGTGGACTGGGGACAGCAAGGAGTCATCATGTCAGGTAGTCCTGGGGCATGGTCCTAGGGCTCAGGTCCTCCGAGAGAGAGAAAGAAAGAGAGAAGGAGAGAATTAGAGAACGCACACTTAGATTCACACAGGACACCGAATAGGACAGGAGAAGTACTCCAGATATAACAAACTGACCCCAGCCCCCCGACACATAAACTACTGCAGCATAAATACTGGAGGCTGAGACATACATACAGTGTAGCTTTAGATGTATAGCTGAATGTGTCCTTCCAGGTTCCAACATACATTGTAGCTTTAGATGTATAGCTGAATGTGTCCTTCCAGGTTCCAACATACATTGTAGCTTTAGATGTGTAGCTGAATGTGTCCTTCCAGGTTCCAACATACAGTGTAGCTTTAGATGTATAGCTGAATGTGTCCTTCCAGGTTCCAACATACAGTGTAGCTTTAGATGTATAGCTGAATGGCACTGTGGTAAAGTTGCAGATTCCCTGGAGTGGGACACCCTGGCTCTGTTTCACTAGGGAGGGGGCTCAGTGTGGCACGGCTCAGCTCTCTGGTAGCTCCTTCCAGTCTTCAGGCTCCCTGTCTGTGTACGTCTGCCTGTGAGGCTCCGCAATCTGTGGTACAACACACCACAGCAGAGGACACACCCCAACACACACCCACACCCGGCTCTTTCATGTCACATGGCCTCAATGGCTCTGAGTAGCACTTCTAACTACAGCCACAAGGCATTGCACTAGTGTGTGTGTGTGTTTCTCTCCCTCATTTTCTGACCCCCCCCCCCCCCCCCCCCCCCCCCAGAGGAGCAGAAGAACCATAGAGCTGATTATAGAAACATACATGGTGGTTCCACCTGAACCAAACAGTGCCATATCTGGATTGGCTACACATTAGAGAAATTTCATTTACACCTTAATTGAACTCAGTTGGACATGTCAGAGAGGGGCGATGCAGAGGGAGAGAGAAGAGGCAGAAAGAGGGGAGAGAGAGTGCCTCTCTGTGAGAGTATGGGAGTAGAATGAGGGGGGGGTGGTTTTCCAACCATCTCATTTGTCCCTTCTTGACAGAAATGAGTCATGTGTGAGATTGATAGGGTGCAGTCTGAATTCCTTTAATCCCCAGAGCTCCCTCGCTCTCCGTTAATTTAAATAAAAGCGCCTTTTAAACTATTGCTCCCACACCAGAAACAATGTGCTGCGAGACGTCTGCACATGTGAAGGCTGTGTATAGTGTTTTCGTGAATGCAAATGAAATGGAAACGGCATAGCAGAGAGAGAGAGCACTGAGGGTGGGTCATTCTGAGATGTGAATGCAGGTTGTTGAGGAGACGGAGAGAGACACGCCTGTGATTGGGGAAAAATACATGTTGAGGGAAATTGTTCCATGACGCGTTTAAGATCTCCACAAGTCTGTCTTCTGTTCACAAATTCATTCCTTACTATCTAAAAGACTTGGTATCAGTTGCGGCCCTAATTTTGCTTTTCTTTTCAAAGCTACAGATTGTCTCAAGACAACCTTACTGATAATGTGTTTAATTACAGAAATAGTAGTCAAACCTCAAATCCAACCAAGCACTAATATTTCATAGAGGAACAAATACATTTACAGCAGGTGACTGTGCACACAGCAATCTGCTTCCATGTGGGAATTGAAACAATGTCTCGATATGTAGGTGTTCATCCCTAACTCCCTCTCTCTCTAGACGTGGTGGTGAACGGGAAACCGTGTGACTGTGACATCATCGCCGACTGTAGGGTGGGCGACGCCGTGCCATTGGAGGTGAAACTGACCAATCGTAGTAAGAACGCGGTCGGACCGTTCGCCCTGACCGTGGTTCCCTTCCAGGACTACCAGAACGGAGTTCAGAACTATGCCCTGCAGGACGCAGTCACCTTCATAGGATCTAACACCTTCTACATAGACACGGTGTGTGTGTGTGTGTGTGATTGGTGGTGAAACTATTCTCCAATGAGTTAGCTATCCATAGGCACTCTGAATGTCTCTTTTGTGTTGTTTTCCTAGGTGAAGCCCACAGAGAACTCTGTGTGTATGGGCGCCCTCCTGTTCCTCTACACTGGAGACTTCTACCTCAACATCAAGTTCCAGGATGACAGTGCTGGCCAGGGAAAGGAGCTGCCCCCATCCTGGTTCGGCCTGCCCAGCGTGCACATCAAAGCCCTGGAGGCACCCATAGAGGCTGGGGCATAGAGCCTGGCACAACTTTAAACGAGGAGAGACGGGTTCACCCACTTACTGCACACACCGCTGAAGGCATGGATAGATGGAGCATTCGAGGAGAGGACATTGAACTAAATATTCTAGCGGTTAGCTGATGTAAATAGCTGCTATAACTCTAAGGTATTTGTGTGTACTCTCTGTTAAAGCATGTAGGATACAGTAGATCTTACTGGAAATTTTGGAAATCACCTTTAAAATCACGTTATGAATTTCATCACCATAATCATTGAAAAGTATCGGTTGTGGACTTTTTGTATTGTTCGTGTGAAAAGGTCCTGCTTTTAACTCAGCTTCCCATTGATGCATGGCACTGTACTGTCCTGATGCGCTCCAAATGGGAGGAGTGTGTCAGGTCCAGTCAAGTTCTGTGTTGTGTGTCCAACCCTTCTCTCACAACAATCTGTCTGAGCAGCACCGTACAGATACTCTCATGTAAACATGGTTACCAAGCAGCATCCTCCTGGTTATATGATCCTACTTCTATCTCTATGGAAATAAGGTCATATATTCTGAGCTTTTATTCCACCACATGATCACATCTATTGCTTTGTGCTACTGCAATTAGCTTGATCTCTCTCTCTCTCTCTGTCTGTCTGTCTGTCTGTCTGTCTGTCTGTCTGTCTGTCTGTCTGTCTGTCTGTCTGTCTGTCTGTCTGTCTGTCTGTCTGTCTGTCTGTCTGTCTGTCTGTCTGTCTGTCTGTCTGTCTGTCTGTCTGTCTGTCTGTCTGTCTGTCTGTCTGTCTGTCTGTGTGTGTGTCTGTGTGTGTGTCTGTGTGTGTGTCTGTGTGTCTCTCTGTCTCTCTGTCTACATGGATTTTTACTACTGAACTTGTATATTTGGGCCTCTGTATCATTGTCTCTCAATAAAATCCTACAATGCATGTTCACAATAAATGTTGAGTTTAGCCAACTTCTGAAAGGGTGTTGTTTGCATGTATTTGATAAATGGAGTTTATCAACAAAGAGTTGCACTCATTCTTCTGTCTGGCAAATTGACAAGTCTTGTAAACTTACCTGGTAACTTAATGTAGGAGATCTAGATTCCCATGCTGCGCTGGAACCCATCCCCTTCGTTCAGACAGAAGCACATAAAGTAATGCATGATGCATCAACTCTCCAGGTTTACCCCCGTTAAATGAAGGAGGGAAAATACAAAGCCGGTGCTCATGTGTAATATACACAGAGTACCAAACATTAAGAACACCCCTCCCCCTGTTGCCGTCGGGGCGTGGACTCTACAAGGTGTCCAAAGCGTTCCACAGGGAAGCTGGCCCATGTTGACTCTACAAGGTGTCCAAAGCGTTCCACAGGGATGCTGGCCCATGTTGACTCTACAAGGTGTCCAAAGCGTTCCACAGGGATGCTGGCCCATGTTGACTCTACAAGGTGTCCAAAGCGTTCCACAGGGAAGCTGGCCCATGTTGACTCTACAAGGTGTCCAAAGCGTTCCACAGGGAAGCTGGCCCATGTTGACTCTACAAGGTGTCCAAAGCGTTCCACAGGGATGCTGGCCCATGTTGACTCTACAAGGTGTCCAAAGCGTTCCACAGGGATGCTGGCCCATGTTGACTCTACAAGGTGTCGAAAGCGTTCCACAGGGATGCTGGCCCATGTTGACGCTACAAGGTGTCGAAAGCGTTCCACAGGGAAGCTGGCCCATGTTGACTCCAATGCTTCCCACAGTTGTGTCAAGTTGGCTGGATGTCCTTTAGGTGGTGAACCGTTCTTGATACAGACGGGAAACTGTTGAGCACGAAAAACCCTGCGGCTTTGCAGTTCTTGACACAAACCGGTACGCTTGGCACCTACTACCATACCCCATTCTAAGGCACTTAAATAATTTGTAAATGGTCTCATTGGTTAAAAATCCTTCTTTAACTTGTCTCCTCCCCTTCATCTACACTGATTGAAGTGGATTAAACCAGTGACATCAATAATGGATCAAAGCTTTCACCTTGATTCACCTGGTCAGTCTGTTTATGTTTTGTACACTCAGTGTAGATTTGATGAATGGAGAGTGAATGTGAAGTGTACCAACACACACACACGTTAGCAAGTAAATCCTTTACAAAACAACATGTTATCATAACAAACAGGGAGCCTTGGGCAAAGTTCTCCTCCGCTACGTTGAATCAAATGTAATTATGGCAGGTAGATGAAGCGCGTTGCTGCTTGCTGTAGAGCAGAATTAAACTGAGGAGACCAGGCGGGCTGGAACAGGTACTGCTGGTTCCTTTAACACAGACTTTACTGGGAGCAATGCATCTCTCAATGCATTAATGATGTTCCCACAACCAGGTGCAATAGCGGCAGTGTTCTCTACAGCGATTAGCTAATGTGCGTCTGTTTGTCCCTTAACAGCAATGAGACTAGAGCATGGAACAACAACAAAGTGAGGTAAGCCTAGCTAATGCTTTTAAACTCACCGTTTGAAATGCAACAATACAGACGCCAGATAATAGTGGGGAATTGTCCAAGACATTCAAAGAACATGGGCCATTTTAAATAAGTAGCAGTAGACTACTATTCTAAAGTTGGGGAAAGCATTGTGAGGTTAACGTTTTCATTGCAGGAAGGATAGACTTAACACCTAATAACTCACAATCAGATGAAAAGAGTTATGTTGTGGCTGTAGCTGCCAGTGGTGGAGAAAGTACCCAATTGTCATACTTGAGTAAAAGTATAGATACCTTAATAGAAAGTTAAAAGTGAAAGTCACCCAGTAAAATGCTACTTGAGTTTGGTTTTAAATATACTTAAGTATCAAAAGTAAGTATAAATCATCTCAAATTCCTTATATTAAGCAAACCTGACGGCACCATTTATATATATATATGTACGGATAGCAAGGGGCACACTCCAACACTCAGACATTATTTACAAAAGATGCCTCTGTGTTTAGTGAGTCCACCAGACCATAGGCAGTAGGGATATGACCATGTGTTCTCTTGATAAGTGTGTAAATTTCACAGTTTTCCTGTCCTGATAAGCATTCAAAATGTATTGAGTACTTTGGGTTGTCAGGGAAAATGTGTGGAATAAAAGTGCAATATTTTCTTTAGGAATGTACTAAAGTAAAAGTTGTCCAAAAAAAGTATAGTACAGATACCCCCCCCCCCCCAAAAAAAACTTAAGTAGTACTTTAAAGTATTTCTACTTAAGTACTTTACATCACTGGTAGCTACTCATCGCAGGTCTCCCTCCCTGAGCCTGCTGCCTTGTCATAGGTAGAGCACAGCCATAGTGGACCAATAGGAGATGATGGGGAGAGATTCCCTCTGTACCACTGAAGCGCAAATAAATGTAAAGGTCATTTCTGTCTGAGACAACATATACAGCGTTTACCATGAATGCAGTCTCCACTATCGCGGGAACATTCCTACTCAGCAAAAACTGTTTGAATCAACTTTATTTCCATGTCATTTCAACAACAAAATTCAATGTGATGACGTTGAATCAACATGGATAACTGATTGGATTCGCAAAAAGTCTTTTCACCCAACAACGTGACATTTTGTTGATTTCATGTCAACTCAATTAAATGGATATCAAAACTATAAATGTCAGTCAAGCTATAACGCTGAACTTTAGCGATACAGATTGATTCCAGCCCTAGTTCTGAGATTAGGCTGGCTGGATGCTGGAGAGGCCTGTCTTAGAACCCTCTGGATGTGGGAGGGATAGGGAGAGGGAGCCCACCAACCCTAAGTGGACAAACAGGAGATCAGAAGAGGACATTAGGCTGTGGCGAGAGAGAGGTCTGTCTGACAGTATGTTGAAGAGTTCTGACAACCATGTAGCTGTGGATAGGAGAAGGATCCATCCCATCAGCCCCAGGGCTAGTGTAGGGATGGTTAGTTTCCCCTGCAACAAGCCTTCTTTCAATAGAGCTGCTGCTTATCAGTGAGTGAAGTGAACACTGAGGGGTGATTATCAACTCCGCTCTCCACAGCACCGGAACAACTACAAGCACAATGTAAAAAAGGACAGTATACTCTCTCCTGTCCGACCTTACCGCCCGGCGCTCGCTTATTCCTGCACTCTCTATGACACCGCTCAGCATCAGTACAGAATCAAAGTCAGCATAATGTCCAAAACTATTTTACGGTCCCCTGTCCAAGCTCCTCACAGTCCTGATGCTGGCTTATCCTTGCCTGTCTACCCAGTCTGCTGGGCTGTAAAAGAGATGAAGGTTTATCGTCATCCTCGCTGAAATCTTGGATACATTGCACACATTGAGACAAAGCTATTAAGGAGTATTGGCCCCTTGACTATGCAGCACAAATTAGTGGTTCCCAGTTCTATTTTACACAAGGAGAAAAGGCCCTTTTCTCCAGACAAATACAGAGGCGAATATCATAAGGCTTCCACGTTGGCTCTTAGAGATGAATAGAGATGAAACATTCCTTTATTCAACATAAAAAAAGGGTCTACATTGAATATCACTAACAGCTTAGTCTCTAACATTACATTACTCATTTTCACAGCGAGGTCATTTCCCAAGCGAAACAAACAACACAATTCTCCTCGATGCAAATGTCAAATAGATTTTCTAAATCATTGATGCATATTCTAAGGTGTCAGAAAAGACAATACCACACTGTAACACTTTATATTCTCTTATCAAAACATATGATTCTCTCTAAATCAGTGCTTAGCTGAGACACAATATATCTGTTAAAACAGCTCAGTGCCATATTACCAGCTCACATTGAGCAGCACAAGGTATGATCACACTTTAAAAAATGAATTTCTCTTTTCAAGAGCTGAGAAGTGAATCACGTATTCGCTTAAATGATCCTGTAGAGGAGATGGAGCACCTGAGCATCAGGAAGACAGATAGTGATCATGCCGATAAGTGCCCTGAAGATTCAAACAATGGCTCTTTCCTAGAGAGGCTGATCATATCTCCCGCCTCCTGTAGATATCTTGCATCAGCCTCCTGTAGATATCTTGCATCTCTCAGAGAGCGGAAGACTTTGCAGTAGAAAGACGAGGTGTGTGTGTGTGTGTGTGTGTGTGTGTGTGTGTGTGTGTGTGTGTGTGTGTGTGTGTGTGTGTGTGTGTGTGTGTGTGTGTGTGTGTGTGTGTGTGTGTGTGTGTGTGTGTGTGTGTGTGTGTGTGTGTGTGTGTGTGTGTGTGTTGCTATTTTTTACACTGATATTGATAACTTGAAACTTGTTGGGAACTCAAAGCTGATCTAAGGATTCCTGCTTCTTGTAATGAGGTTACCTTCTCTCCGGGTAATTGTACAGTTGTGGCGTACCCCAGAGAGTAGACCGTAGACCGTGTGCTACATGTATATTTGAACCCCTTTGCTGGAACACACGTAGACCTATTTCTTATCAAAAGCTTTGAGCTCCATTAGGTAACAGGTGTGTTTTTTAACTGCACAATACTAAGGCTGCACTATAGCAGTGATAACCGTTGTTTAGCTGGACGTTTGAATGAATAATGCATGTACATAATTTAGCTGAGCACGTTTATGAGGAAACAAAACGGAAGCATTGGCTCTTCCATCTGTTGATGTTGATTTAAGAAGCTGTCTTACAGGTGCTAATGTTCCGGGAAACATTAGGTAGATGGAATTAAACTAGGATGAGGTCTGGGACTTGCATTAGTGAAACAAAAACAAACTAATTGTAAAACTGTCTCTCTTTCTCTCTCCCTTTCTTCCCTCGCTCATATACAAGTTACATAGAGAAATGGACATGAACACTAAGTGTGAGATATCTCTCCTCTAAAGATTTTTGAACGTGATTGTGGACTCCTTCCCCTGCCATTTTATTGGCTGAGAAAAGAACGAGGCCTGGATGCTTTGTCCGTCCGTCTACACCGATAAGCTCCAAACACTTCCATTTTATTTGCCTGCTACAGCAGAACTAGAACGTCCTCTCTTTCCTTGTGTTGTTCAGTACTATTTACTGATTTTACTGAACGGAAGTCTGTCTCCCCCATTTTAAATCTTCACAATAAAAGAAGGGAAAGTACTTAAGAATGGTGAGTCTTAGTCTAGACTGATGTCTTCAGTCTGAACTTTCTTTTGTCAATTAGCTAGCTATTTACTTGACATTAGCGCTCCAATTACAATGGGGGAGCTCAGCCCACAGAGAAATGCTCAAAATCAACCAAGAGAACAGATACTGTAGAGCCAGGTTCAGTTAAGCATTAAAACAAAATCAAAACCTATCAGCAGGACATTATCGGCTGAATATTTTTATTACGTTTCAATGACTTTCTATTTTTCTCCACCCAAGGAGAATCAGTAGAGAATGGTGACTGAAGATATGGCATCTAAAATATTCATAAGAGATAATAGGATAGGGGCTGGTGTCCTCAGTCAATCACACAGGGACACTAAACACTGAGACTGAAGGAGAACAGGTCAACAAGGCCATTATTGGGAAAGGACGTGTTAAATGGGAACACCACAGAGCCTATGAGAACCCCTAAGCCATGGAAGGTTGGACATGTTTCACATTTATGCCCAAACAGTCCAAAGATTATACAACATGTGTCATTCAAAATGATGTGTCATCCGAAAATGTGTCACCCAAAATGACACACTATAGTTTGTACCCTTCTCCTCCTAAAAATACTTGTTGGCGGTTTTGGTAATGATTAATGTGTACTCATATTCCTTGGTGCCATTCCTCCACACTCTTCTACCAATCACAATAGGAGGAAATTATTTGTTTTTTTACCCCAAAGAAAAATAACGTATAAACCCAAAGGCTTTATGCAGATGAAGCCCCAAGAAGCTGTTGAATTAAATTATCTTTCTGTTGTTTCTCCATTTAGAAGTATAGTCACGTCTCAGAAAGGTGGAGAGCAGATTGCGGTGAAACACAGAGCAGTCCTCTGACACCTGTGTGATGTCTATTCCACTGTCTATATGGCGTGCATAGTGCCCCTGACTAAACTAAGCTTGCTAGAAGTGGATTTAGCTAATTAAGCTATAGGAGCTATAAAATAATCTCTCAGTATAAACAAAGAAATGCTCAACTGCATGATTGTGAGGTAGGCATAAATGCACCTGAAGATCTGACGACTTGCCTATCTTTGTTAACCTAGAACTAAAGTCTTGCATAATTGGTTAGATGCTCGATTGAGTTCTGGGCCCATACATGTTAAGAGAAAAGATAGCACGAGGATCGGAACCGGAAACAAAGAACTACACCCTCTCTTTTTGTAAATGCCCCCTTCTGAAATTCGAAAGATGCTAACACCTCTGATGTTTTGATTTGTCCAAGTAACCAGTGATGGAAAAACCCAAGCACCGTAACTAATGCCACTCGTTATCTCACGCATCCTGTTGTATCATGACAGATCTAAAAACGCACATTGACTCTTTACCGGTACCCCCTGTATATAGCCTAGCTACTGTTATTTTATTGTTGCTCCTTAATTATTTGCAAAAAAAGAAAAACTATTTTTTACTTCAGTTTAATTGAAATACTTGACCACTTATTTTTCTTAAAACAGCATTATTGGTTACATGCTTGTAAGTAAGCATTTCACTGTAAGGTGAATACAACACCTGTTGTATTCGGGACATGACAAATACAATTGGATTTGATTTCTGTTTACGTATTCTGTCCACAAGAGATTATCTGCAGACTAACACAGTCTTGTGGTAGACATCGGCACAAGGAACTGTTTTACCTTAGCACCCAGTCTGTTGTGTAGTGAGATGGGTGGGGAAAAGCCAGACACCTAGCGAGGAAACCCCTACACACTGTAAAAAGTAATCTAGTTGATTCAAACCATCATTATTTTGTGACTGGTTCCACAGCTTTTTTTTGTTTACTCAATTTTCCAGTCAGTGTTACCTGAACTTTAAAAAAAATAGTGGCCCAAATTTAGCTCCAACTTGAGGTCAGGGACACCCACACACAGTGTTTTTAACACAAATTTTCAAATGTATAACCGTAATCATTATTCAACATGTCCTTACTGAGACTTGGAAGGTAGCCTAGTGGTTAAGAGCATTGGACAGTAACCTGAAAGGTTGTTGGTTTGAATCCCTCAGCCGATTAGTTGAGAAATCTTTCAATGTGACCTTGAGCAAGGCACTTAACCCTAGTCGCTCTGGATAAGAGTGTCTGCTAAATGACTAACATGACTTACAACTTTTTGATTCACGGTATTCTGATCTTCCTGCCACAGTGTCTGTGTCAGTTATCCTCTTTGATTTACTTAATTAGGGTTTTCTGTTTTAATGTTAGTCGTTACTCACTACGATCGGTGGTGGAAAAAGTACCCAAAAGTCATACTTGAGTCAAAGTAAAGACACCTTAATAGAAAGTGACTCAAGTGAAAGTATATATATATATTTTTTAAGCATAGTCAGGGGAGCACTCCAACATCATTTATAAACGAAGCACGAGTTTAGTGAGTCTGCTAGATCAGAGGCAGTAGGGATAATCAGGGATGTTCTCTTGATAAGTGTGTGAATTAGACCATTTTCCTGTCCTGTTAAGCATTCAAAATGTAAGGAGATATTTTGGGTGTCAGGGAAAATGTATGGAGTAAAAAGTACATTATTTTCTTTAGGAATGCAATGAAGTAAAAGTAGTCAAAAATATAAATTGTCAGGTACAGATACCCCCCAAAAAACCACTAAAGTAGTATTTTCGCTTAAGTACTCTAATCCACTGACTATGATGAATAAAATATTTTTTCTTGAGTGTACTTTTAAGAAGTGAGATTTACTTTGAAGTGCAAAGTAGGAATACAGGTGAACTCAGTCATTGACACAGACATGGTGCGAAGCAGCAACAAAAGAATGTTGTGCACCAAGAGGTTGCGAGTTCAAATCCCAAGTGAGAACACAATAATTACTGTAGAGAACTAGAGAACATTACCAACCCCTACGCTCAGGATTTTCCGCTGGCTGCCCCACCACCACAGAAAACACTAAGCTAGGCTGAAACACCTGCATTTTGGAGCTGCCTGACTCAAGAAAGCAAAAAAGATATCATGTTTGTATGCAGCTTTATTAACTCAATGATTTTTTAAATGTTTTTACACTGTTTGCAAACTGATATGTGACACGTATTAATTCCGAAATAACAGCAAAACAGGCAGGTCGCCACTGGTCTACAGACACCCATTCAATGGTATAATGATTATTTTCTCCAGCGACCTGTGGTGAATGTAATTGGAGGAAGGGGCCTCGTGGTGTCTAGGCTGATTACAGAAGCCACTCGGAAAGTTAATCCGCCATATCAATCACTACTGGAATGGGATGCCTACTGAGAAAACAATTGGTTAACTGCCAAAACATAGAAAGGGGGGAGGAAGAGATTCAGAAAGAGATAGGGGGATGCGGCAGAGGGAGAGATATAGGGGGTGAGGAAGAGAGAGACAGAAGAGAGGGAGAAAGAAAGAGAGGAAAGAGAGACTGGATCAATCTATGCTGCGTTACACACAGCTGACAAGCAGTGTGCTAGATCATACACACAGAGAGAGAATGAAACGAACAGAAAGAATGAAAGAATGAAAGAAAGAGAGATAAAAAGAGAGAAGGAAAGTGAATGAAACAAACAGAAAGATAGGGAGAGAGAGAGAGACAGAATGAAATGAACAGAAAGATAGTGAGAGAGAGAGAGAATGAAATGAACAGAAAGATAGTGAGAGAGAGAGAGAGAATGAAATGTACAGAAAGATAGGGAGAGAGAGAGAATGAAATGTACAGAAAGATAGGGAGAGAGAGAGAGAATGAAATGAACAGAAAGATAGGGAGAGAGAGAGAATGAAATGTACAGAAAGATAGGGAGAGAGAGAGAATGAAATGAACAGAAAGATAGGGAGAGAGAGAGAGAATGAAATGAACAGAAAGATAGGGAGAGAGAGAGAATGAAATGTACAGAAAGATAGGGAGAGAGAGAGAATGAAATGTACAGAAAGATAGGGAGAGAGAGAGAATGAAATGTACAGAAAGATAGGGAGAGAGAGAGAATGAAATGATCAGAAAGATAGGGAGAGAGAGAGAGAATGAAATGATCAGAAAGATAGGGAGAGAGAGAGAGAATGAAATGAACAGAAAGATAGGGAGAGAGAGAGAATGAAATGTACAGAACGATAGGGAGAGAGAGAGAGAATGAAATGATCAGAAAGATAGGGAGAGAGAGAGAGAGAGAATGAAATGTACAGAAAGATAGGGAGAGAGAGAGAATGAAATGTACAGAAAGATAGGGAGAGAGAGAGAGAATGAAATGATCAGAAAGATAGGGAGAGAGAGAGAGAATGAAATGAACAGAAAGATAGGGAGAGAGAGAGAATGAAACAAACAGAAAGATAGGGAGAGAGAGAGAGAATGAAATGAACAGAAAGATAGGGAGAGAGAGAGAATGAAATGTACAGAAAGATAGGGAGAGAGAGAGAGAATGAAATGTACAGAAAGATAGGGAGAGAGAGAGAGAATGAAATGATCAGAAAGATAGGGAGAGAGAGAGAGAATGAAATGAACAGAAAGATAGGGAGAGAGAGAGAGAATGAAATGAACAGAAAGATAGGGAGAGAGAGAATGAAATGTACAGAAAGATAGGGAGAGAGAGAGAATGAAATGAACAGAAAGATAGGGAGAGAGAGAGAGAATGAAATGAACAGAAAGATAGGGAGAGAGAGAATGAAATGAACAGAAAGATAGGGAGAGAGAGAATGAAATGAACAGAAAGATAGGGAGAGAGAGAATGAAATGTACAGAAAGATAGGGAGAGAGAGAGAGAATGAAATGAACAGAAAGATAGGGAGAGAGAGAGAGAATGAAATTAACAGAAAGATAGGGAGAGAGAGAGAATGAAATGAACAGAAAGATAGGGAGAGAGAGAGAATGAAATGAACAGAAAGATAGGGAGAGAGAGAATGAAATGTACAGAAAGATAGGGAGAGAGAGAGAGAATGAAATGAACAGAAAGATAGGGAGAGAGAGAGAGAATGAAATGAACAGAAAGATAGGGAGAGAGAGAATGAAATGTACAGAAAGATAGGGAGAGAGAGAGAATGAAACAAACAGAAAGATAGGGAGAGAGAGAGAGAATGAAATGAACAGAAAGATAGGGAGAGAGAGAGAGAATGAAACAAACAGAAAGATAGGGAGAGAGAGAGAGAATGAAATGATCAGAAAGATAGGGAGAGAGAGAATGAATGAAATTAACAGAAAGATAGGGAGAGAGAGAGAGAATGAAATGTACAGAAAGATAGGGAGAGAGAGAGAATGAAACAAACAGAAAGATAGGGAGAGAGAGAGAGAATGAAATGAACAGAAAGATAGGGAGAGAGAGAATGAAATGAACAGAAAGATAGGGAGAGAGAGAATGAAATGAACAGAAAGATAGGGAGAGAGAGAATGAAATGTACAGAAAGATAGGGAGAGAGAGAGAGAATGAAATGAACAGAAAGATAGGGAGAGAGAGAATGAAATGAACAGAAAGATAGGGAGAGAGAGAGAATGAAATGAACAGAAAGATAGGGAGAGAGAGAGAATGAAATGAACAGAAAGATAGGGAGAGAGAGAATGAAATGTACAGAAAGATAGGGAGAGAGAGAGAGAATGAAATGAACAGAAAGATAGGGAGAGAGAGAGAGAATGAAATGAACAGAAAGATAGGGAGAGAGAGAATGAAATGTACAGAAAGATAGGGAGAGAGAGAGAATGAAACAAACAGAAAGATAGGGAGAGAGAGAGAGAATGAAATGAACAGAAAGATAGGGAGAGAGAGAGAGAATGAAACAAACAGAAAGATAGGGAGAGAGAGAGAGAATGAAATGATCAGAAAGATAGGGAGAGAGAGAGAGAATGAAATTAACAGAAAGATAGGGAGAGAGAGAGAGAATGAAATGTACAGAAAGATAGGGAGAGAGAGAGAGAATGAAATGTACAGAAAGATAGGGAGAGAGAGAGAGAATGAAATGTACAGAAAGATAGGGAGAGAGAGAGAGAGAATGAAATGATCAGAAAGATAGGGAGAGAGAGAGAGAATGAAATTAACAGAAAGATAGAAAGGGGGGGGAGAGAGAGTGAATGGATTAGAGACAGGCCTCCCTCCTTCAGAGGCAGCGCTCTCTCTCTCTCTCTCTCTCTCTCTCGTGGTCCGAATCACACATAGGACTATTGAGAAATTATAAACTTCTTTGTAATTCAGCAGTATTACATATTACATTTCAATCTTAACCAATGTTTTTAGCCTTTCTAGTGAGGGTGATCAGGCCACACTATAAAGTCAGAACAGAGGTCAAAGGTCATTTAAATGAGTGTTCCTTTCCCTGAACCTCAGGCTAATCATTTAAAAACATTTCAAACATCTTGTGTACCAGGTTTACATTGGTTGTTTTTCAGTACATTCCTTATCAAAATCATTTACGTGTTCAAACGAAACTCTGACAATAGAAAACATGTTGTGCCCTTTAAGGTGCATCCTTTCTAACCTGTGAAAAACCAACTAAACCTAAATAAAAGAAATCCACTCAATAATTCAGACATGGTACTAAAAATACTAACAAATATTCATAACAATTGTGTTGTGTATGGGTGCCTGCAGACCGTAGGGTAAACTTAAAACACATCAGATGATACAGTGTCCCTTTAGGTGGAATAAATACCTTCTAGAAAAACCTATCCCAGAGCCCCTTTCCGGTAATCTTATCTTTTTAACCTGTTGCATTAATTTAGTCAAAATATAAAATCTGTTGTTTAACAAATCTGTTTGAACCTTCAAAAAGTTAGTGCTGTTTTATCAGCTTAAAGGTTGCTGCTAAAACATTTACTTCAATCTACTTTAAATACTTGACACTGTTCCACGTAATGAAAACAGATTGTCATTTTACGAGGCAAGTCAGTTAAGAACAAATTCTTATTTTCAATGATGGCCTAGGAACAGTGGGTTAACTGCCTGTTCAGGGGCAGAACGACAGATTTGTACCTTGTCAGCTCGGGGGTTTGAACTTGCAACCTTCCGGTTACTAGTCCAACTCTCTAACCACTAGGCTACCCTGCCGCCCCATTACCTTCTTGCTTAAATTCACTGGTGTTACCCAAACTATAAAATGTAGTAGGAATAATTAGAAATAGTCAAAGAACGTCTCCCATTCAACTATTAAACACCTCTGCTCCAAATGTCCCATTTTGGCCCTTACAGCCTGTTTTCCTCCAAACATAATGATGGTCATTATGGCCAAACAGTTCTATTTTTGTTTCATCAGACCAGAGGACATTTCTCCAAAAAGTATGATCTCTGTCCCCCATGTGCTGTTGCAGACCGTAGTCTGGCTTTTTTATGGCGGTTTTGGAGCAGTGGCTTCTTCCTTGCTGAGCGGCCTTTCAGATTATGTCGATATAGGACTCGTTTTACTGTGGATATAGATACTTTTGTACCTGTTTTCTCCAGCATCTTCACAAGGTCCTTTGCTGTTGTTCTGGGATCGATTAGCACTTTTCGCACCAATGTGCATTAATCTCTAGGAGACAGAACACGTCTCCTTCATGAGCGGTATGACGACTGCGTGGTCCCATGGTGTTTATACTTGTGTACTATTGTTTGTACAGATGAACGTGGTACCTTCAGACATTTGGAAATTGCTCCCAAGGATGAACCAGACTTGTGGAGATCTACAAAAAAATTTCCTGAGGTCTTGGCTGATTTCTTTTGATTTTCCCATGATGTCAAGCAAAGAGGCACTGAGTTTGAAGGTAGGCCTTGAAATACATGCACAGGTACAATTGACTCAAATTATGTCAATTAGCCTATCAGAAGCTTCTAATGCCATGAAATAATTTTCTGGAATTTTCCAAGCTGTTGAAAGGCACAGTCAACTTAGTGTATGTAAACTTCTGACCCACTGGAATTGTGATACAGTGAATATGCTAAATAATCTGTATGTAAATAATTGTTGGAAAATGACTTGTGTCATGCACAAAGTAGATGTCCTAACCGACTTGCCAAAACTATAGTTGAAAAACGAGTTTAATGACTCCAACCTAAGTGTCTGTAAACTTCTGACTCCAACCTAAGTGTCTGTAAACTTCTGACTCCAACCTAAGTGTCTGTAAACTTCTGACTCCAACCTAAGTGTCTGTAAACTTCTGACTCCAACCTAAGTGTCTGTAAACTTCTGACTCCAACCTAAGTGTCTGTAAACTTCTGACTCCAACCTAAGTGTCTGTAAACTTCTGACTCCAACCTAAGTGTCTGTAAACTTCTGACTCCAACCTAAGTGTCTGTAAACTTCTGACTCCAACCTAAGTGTCTGTAAACTTCTGACTCCAACCTAAGTGTCTGTAAACTTCTGACTCCAACCTAAGTGTCTGTAAACTTCTGACTCCAACCTAAGTGTCTGTAAACTTCTGACTCCAACCTAAGTGTCTTTAAACTTCTGACTCCAACCTAAGTGTCTGTAAACTTCTGACTCCAACCTAAGTGTCTGTAAACTTCTGACTCCAACCTAAGTGTCTGTAAACTTCTGACTCCAACCTAAGTGTCTGTAAACTTCTGACTCCAACCTAAGTGTCTGTAAACTTCTGACTCCAACTGTATAGGTTGTTTAAATTGCATATCATTATTCATCCCATTATTACTTTATCAAATTTCTAGTAAATGATTATACACACAATACAAACATTTTTGAAAGTAATATCTTCACAGAATCCATATATAACATTATATATCAAAACGTATCCAAATTACAGTAAACTTATTATGCAAATTAAATCTCTTATTACCGCAAAAGATTTACACTTATTTCCACCCTCACACAACTCTCATATAACCCTCACACAACTCTCATATCACCCTCACACAACTCTCATATAACCCTCACACAACTCTCATATCACCCTCACACAACTCTCATATAACCCTCACACAACTCTCATATCACCCTCACACAACTCTCATATAACCCTCACACAACTCTCATATAACCCTCACACAACTCTAATATCACCATTCACATAACTCTCATATAACCCTCACACAACTCTCATATAACCCTCACACAACTCTTATATCACCATTCACATAACTCTCATATCACCATTCACACAACTCTCATATAACCCTCACACAACTCTTATATCACCATTCACATAACTCTCATATCACCATTCACACAACTCTCATATAACCCTCACACAACTCTTATATCACCATTCACATAACTCTCATATCACCATTCACACAACTCTTATATCACCATTCACATAACTCTCATATAACCCTCACATAACTCTCATATCACCCTCACATAACTCTCATATAACCCTCACACAACTCTCATATCACCCTCACATAACTCTCATATAACCCTCACACAACTCTCATATCACCATTCACACAACTCTCATATCACCATTCACACAACTCTCATATCACCATTCACACAACTCTCATATCACCATTCACACAACTCTCAATCACATTCACACAACTCTCATATCACCATTCACACAACTCTCATATCACCATTCACACAACTCTCATATCACCATTCACACAACTCTCATATCACCATTCACACAACTCTCATATCACCCTCACACAACTCTCATATCACCATTCACAACAACTCTCATATCACCATTCACACAACTCTCATATCACCCTCACACAACTCTCATATCACCATTCACACAACTCTCATATCACCATTCACACAACTCTCATATCACCATTCACACAACTCTCATGTCACCATTCACACAACTCTCATATCACCATTCACACAACTCTCATGTCCACCATTCGCACAACTCTCATATCACCATTCACACAACTCTTATATCACCCTCACTCAACTCTCATATCACCATTCACACAACTCTCATATCACCATTCACACAACTCTCATATCACCCTCACACAACTCTCATATCACCCTCACACAACTCTCATATCACCATTCACACAACTCTTATATCACCCTCACTCAACTCTCATATCACCATTCACACAACTCTCATACCACCATTCACACAACTCTCATATCACCATTCACACAACTCTTATATCACCATTCACACAACTCTCATATCACCATTCACTCAACTCTCATATCACCATTCACACAACTCTCATATCACTATTCACACAACTCTCATATCACCATTCACACAACTCTTATATCACCCTCACACAACTCTCATATCACCATTCACACAACTCTTATATCACCATTCACACAACTCTCATATCACCATTCACACAACTCTCATATCACCATTCACACACCTCTCATATCACCATTCACACAACTCTCATATCACCCTTGCTCAACACTCATATCACCCTCGCTCAACTCTCATATTTCCCTCACTCAACTCTCATATCACCCTCACACAACTCTCATATCACCCTCGCTCAACTCTCATATCACCCTCACACAACTCTCATAGGACCCTCGCTCAACTCATATATATATATACATATTATGTTTTTATAACATGCAGAAATATTTTCTGACTCCAACGCATTTATACTTAAGGACTAGTTCCTGGAAGTATACTAACCCAGGGCATTTATAATGCATTTCACGCCTTTCCTTACAACGACAGTACCTTCACGGCTCCGTGTTTCACCTATTAGGACAGTGTAATCAGAACTTCCTTTTAATTATAACGATAGTACGGCCACGACTCTGTATTTTTCTCCTCAGGACAGTACGGCCACGACTCTGTATTTTTCTCCTCAGGACAGTACGGCCACAATTCTGTACTTCTCTCCTCAGGACAGTACGGTCACGACTCTGTATTTTTCTCCTCAGGACAGTACGGTCACAACTCTGTACTTCTCTCCTCAGTGACAGTACGGTCACAACTCTGTACTTCTCTCCTCAGGACAGTACGGTCACAACTCTGTACTTCTCTCCTCAGGACAGTACGGTCACAACTCTGTATTTCTCTCCTCGGACAGTACGGTCACAAACTCTGTACTTCTCTCCTCAGGACAGTAAGGTCACAACTCTGTACTTCTCTCCTCTGGACAGTACGGTCACGACTGTACTTCTCTCCTCAGGACAGTACGGTCACAACTCTGTACTTCTCTCCTCAGGACAGTACGGTCACAACTCTCTATTTCTCTCCTCAGGACAGTACGGTCACGACTGTACTTCTCTCCTCAGGACAGTACGGTCACGACTCTGTATTTCTCTCCTCAGGACAGTACGGTCACAACTCTGTATTTCTCTCCTCAGGACAGTACGGTCACAACTCTGTACTTCTCTCCTCAGGACTGTCTTTTATTCTAGGGCAGTACAGTCCCGACTCCGTCTTTTATTCCAGGGCAGTACAGTCCCGACTCCGTCTTTTACTCTAGGGCAGTACAGTCCCGACTCCGTCTTGTACTCTAGGGCAGTACAGTCCCGACTCCGTCTTTTACTCTAGGGCAGTACAGTCCCGACTCCGTCTTGTACTCTAGGGCAGTACAGTCCCGACTCCGTCTTTTACTCTAGGGCAGTACAGTCCCGACTCCGTCTTTTACTCTAGGGCAGTACAGTCCCGACTCCGTCTTTTACTCTTGGGCAGTAACAGTCCCGACTCCGTCTTTTACTCTAGGGCAGTACAGTCCCGACTCCGTCTTTATTATGACAATACTATCAGGACCTCATAATCTCGACTTTGTTTTTTATTAATTGTTTCCAAGAGATGTTAGTCTCACCCTGTTCAATTTGTCTTTGTTTGAGATCCTGTATCCATCCGCTGGCTCCCTCTGAAGGACCCTGGACAGGTTCCTTTCTGCTCCCTTAGTGAAGTGCTGGTTGCCTTGAGTGATTCCCGTGCACGGTTGATCCTTGTCCTCAGCGGTCAGCAGACAGACATAAGGATCCCATCCTCGTTGCCATGTCTGTTGTAGAAAAATAATTTATTAAGTGAGAGAGAATTTTTCATTTTTCTTCAAACTGAAGCTGGTCAACGACCACCCGTCGGTGATAGTTGAGAGCCGAACCTTACAGAGGAATCATGGGTCTTATATAGCTGACACTAACCATGCTTAATCATGGCTGGTTCCACCCCCTCCCTGGTAGCACAGGGCATCACAATCCTATCTTGGGGTTCATCTTGTGAGTTATGTGCACCGGGTGTCGTTTCTCAGACGGCAAAGATGATTAGAAACAAACTGCCTGAGGCGTTCTCAATCAGCAGTCAGGTGCTTCTCGTTGCCTCTGATTGGGAACCGTATTTAGGTAGCCTGAGTTCGCTTTGTATTTCGTGGGTGATTGTCCTGTCTCTGTGTAGTTTCACCAGATAGGCTGTATTTAGTTTCACGTTCCGTTTGTTGTTTTTGTATTTATGAGTTATTTCATGTATCGTCACCATTCATTCATTAAAGAACATGAGTAACCACCACGCTGCATTTCGGTCCTCTCTTTCAACAAACGAAGAACGCCGGTACACAAATGAACAGAAAGAAGGAGAATGTATGAAACGAACAGAAAGAGAGAAAGGAGAGAGAGAGTGAATTAAACAAACAGGAAGAGAGAAAAGGAGAGAGAGAGTGAATTAAACAAACAGGAAGAGAGGAAGAGAGAGAGAGTGAATTAAACAACAGGAAGAGAGAAAAGGAGAGAGAGAGTGAATTAAACAAACAGGAAGAGAGGAAGAGAGAGAGTGAATAAACAAACAGGAAGAGAGGAAGAGAGAGGGTGTGAATTAAACAAACAGGAAGAGAGGAAGAGAGAGAGAGAGTGAATTAAACAAACAGGAAGAGAGGAAGAGAGAGAGAGAGTGAATTAAACAAACAGGAAGAGAGGAAGAGAGAGAGAGTGAATTAAACAAACAGGAAGAGAGGAAGAGAAGAGAGTGAATTAAACAAAGGAAGAGAGGAAGAGAGAGAGTGAATTAAACAAACAGGAAGAGAGGAGAGAGAGAGAGTGAATTAAACAAACAGGAAGAGAGGAAGAGAGAGAGAGTGAATTAAACAAACAGGAAGAGAGGAAGAGAGAGGGTGTGAATTAAACAAACAGGAAGAGAGGAAGAGAGAGAGAGTGAATTAAACAAACAGGAAGAGAGGAAGAGAGAGAGAGTGAATTAAACAAACAGAAGAGAGGAAGAGAGAGTAGAGAGTGAATAAAAACAGGAAGAGAGAAGAGAGAGAGAGAGTGAATTAAACAAACAGGAAGAGAGGAAGAGAGAGGGTGTGAATTAAACAAACAGGAAGAGAGGAAGAGAGAGAGAGTGAATTAAACAAACAGGAAGAGAGGAAGAGAGAGGGTGTGAATAAACAAACAGGAAGAGAGGAAGAGAGAGAGAGAGTGAATTAAACAAACAGGAGAGAGGAAGAGAGAGAGAGAGTGAATTAAACAAACAGGAAGAGAGGAAGAGAGAGAGAGAGTTGAATTAAACAAACAGGAAGAGAGGAAGAGAGAGGGTGTGAATTAAACAAACCAGGAAGAGAGGAAGAGAGAGAGAGTGAATTAAACAAACAGGAGAGAGGAGAGAGAGGGTGTGAATTAAACAAACAGGAAGAGAGGAAGAGAGAGAGAGTGAATTAAACAAACAGGAAGAGAGGAAGAGAGAGAGAGAGAGAGTGAATTAAACAAACAGGAAGAGAGGAAGCGAGAGAGAGTGAATTAAACAAACAGGAAGAGAGGAAGAGAGAGGGTGTGAATTAAACACAACAGGAAGAGAGGAAGAGAGAGAGAGTGAATTAAACAAACAGGAAGAGAGGAAGAGAGAGAGAGTGAATTAAACAAACAGGAAGAGAGGAAGAGAGAGAGAGTGAATTAAACAACAGGAAGAGAGGAAGAGAGAGAGAGTGAATTAAACAAACAGGAAGAGAGGAAGAGAGAGGGTGTGAATTAAACAAACAGGAAGAGAGGAAGAGAGAGAGAGTGAATTAAACAAACAGGAAGAGAGAGAGAGAGAGAGAGAGAGAGAGTGAATTAAACAAACAGGAAGAGAGGAAGAGAGAGAGAGAGTGAATTAAACAAACAGGAAGAGAGGAAGAGAGAGAGAGTGAATTAAACAAACAGGAAGAGAGGAGAGAGAGAGAGTGAATTAACAAACAGGAAGAGAGGAAGAGGAGAGAGAGAGCGAATTAAACAAACAGGAAGAGAGGAAGAGAGAGAGAGTGAATTAAACAAACAGGAAGAGAGGAAGAGAGAGAGAGTGAATTAAACAACAGGAAGAGAGGAAGAGAGAGAGAGAGTGAATTAACAAACAGGAAGAGAGGAAGAGAGAGAGAGAGTGAATTAAACAAACAGGAAGAGAGGAAGAGAGAGAGAGAGTGAATTAAACAAACAGGAAGAGAGGAAGAGAGAGGGTGTGAATTAAACAAACAGGAAGAGAGGAAGAGAGAGAGAGTGAATTAAACAAACAGGAAGAGAGGAAGAGAGAGAGAGTGTGAATTAAACAAACAGGAAGAGAGGGAGAGAGAGAGAGAGTGAATTAAACAAACAGGAAGAGAGGAAGAGAGAGGGGTGTGAATTAAACAAACAGGAAGAGAGGAAGAGAGAGAGAGTGAATTAAACAAACAGGAAGAGAGGAAGAGAGAGAGAGAGAGAGTGAATTAAACAAACAGGAAGAGAGGAAGCGAGAGAGAGTGAATTAAACAAACAGGAAGAGAGGAAGAGAGAGGGTGTGAATTAAACAAACAGGAAGAGAGGAAGAGAGAGAGAGTGAATTAAACAAACAGGAAGAGAGGAAGAGAGAGAGAGTGAATTAAACAAACAGGGAAAGAGAGGAAGAGAGAGAGAGTGAATTAAACAAACAGGAAGAGAGGAAGAGAGAGAGAGTGAATTAAACAAACAGGAAGAGAGGAAGAGAGAGGGTGTGAATTAAACAAACAGGAAGAGAGGAAGAGAGAGAGAGTGAATTAAACAAACAGGAAGAGAGAGAGAGAGAGAGAGAGAGAGAGAGAGAGTGAATTAAACAAACAGGAAGAGAGGAAGAGAGAGAGAGAGTGAATTAAACAAACAGGAAGAGAGGAAGAGAGAGAGAGGTGAATTAAACAAACAGGAAGAGAGGAAGAGAGAGAGAGTGAATTAAACAAACAGGAAGAGAGAGAGGAGAGAGGAGAGTGAATTAAACAAACAGGAAGAGAGGAAGAGAGAGAGAGCGAATTAAACAAACAGGAAGAGAGGAAGAGAGAGAGAGTGAATTAAACAAACAGGAAGAGAGGAAGAGAGAGAGAGTGAATTAAACAAACAGGAAGAGAGGAAGAGAGAGAGAGTGAATTAAACAAACAGGAAGAGAGGAAGAGAGAGAGAGTGCATGAAAACAGAAAAAGAGAGAGAAAGAGAGACGGAGAGTGAATGAAACTAATAGAAATAGAGAGGGAGAGAGAATGAAACGAACAGAGAGAGAGAAGGAAACGAACAGAGAGAGAGAAGGAAACGAACAGAGAGAGAGAAGGAAACGAACAGAGAGAGAGAAGGAAACGAACAGAGAGAGAGAAGGAAACGAACAGAGAGAGAGGGAAGGAAACGAACAGAGAGAGAGAAGGAAACGAACAGAGAGAGAGAGAATGAAACGAACAGAGAGAGAGAGAAGGAAACGAACAGAGAGAGAGGGAAGGAAACGAACAGAGAGAGAGAAGGAAACGAACAGAGAGAGAGAGAAGGAAACGAACAGAGAGAGAGAAGGAAACGAACAGAGAGAGAGAGAAGGAAATGAACAGAGAGAGAATGAAACGAACAGAGAGAGAGAAGGAAACGAACAAAGAGAGAGAAGGAAACGAACAGAGAGAGAAGGAAACTAACAGAGCGAGAGAATGAAATGAACAGAGTGAGAGAATGAAATGAACAGAGAGAGAGAGAAAATGAAACGAACAGAGAGAGAAAAGGAAACGAACAGAGAGAGAGAATGAAACGAACAGAAAGAGAGAGAGAGAATGAAACGAACAGAGAGAGAGAATGAAACGAGCAGAGAGAGAGAATGAAACGAGCAGAGAAAGAGAATGAAACGAACAGAGAGAGAGAAGGAAACAAACAGGGAGAGAGAAGGAAACAAACAGAGAGAGAGAGAATGAAACGAACAGAGAGAGAGAAGGAAACGAACAGAGAAAGAGAGAGCAAGATCAACAGAGAGAGAGAGAGAGAGAGAGAAAAGAGTGAATGAAACTACCAAAGTGAGGGAAATGAAATGGAAAGAGAGAGAGAGAGCGAGAGAGAAGAGAGAGAGAAAGAGAGAGAGAGAGAGAGAGAGAGAGAGAGAGAGAGAGAGAGAGAGAGAGAGAGAGAGAAAGAAAGAGAGAAAGAGTGAGGGAGAGACGACCAGAGAGAGAAAGTGAGAGACGCACAGAGAGAGAAAGAGAGAGACGCACAGAGAGAGAAAGAGAGAGACCGCACAGAGAGAGAAAGAGAGAGGGGGAGAGATGCACAGAGAGAGAAAGAGAGACGCACAGAGAGAGAAAGAGAGAGGAGAGATGCACCCAGAGAGAGAGGGAGGAGAGAGAGCAGTGAATTAAACAACAGGAAGAGAGGAAGAGAGAGAGAGTGAATTAAACAAACAGGAAGAGAGGAAGAGAGAGGGTGTGAATTAAACAAACAGGAAGAGAGGAAGAGAGAGAGAGTGAATTAAACAAACAGGAAGAGAGGAAGAGAGAGAGAGTGAATTAAACAAAACAGGAAGAGAGGAAGAGAGAGAGAGTGATTAAACAAACAGGAAGAGAGGAAGAGAGAGAGAGTGAATTAAACAAACAGGAAGAGAGGAAGAGAGAGAGAGTGAATCTAAACAAACAGGAAGAGAGGAAGAGAGAGAGAGAGTGCATGAAAAACAGAAAAAGAGAGAGAAAAGAGAGACGGAGAGTGAATGAAACTAATAGAAATAGAGAGGGAGAGAGAATGAAACGAACAGAGAGAGAGAAGGAACGAACAGAGAGAGAGAAGGAAACGAACAGAGAGAGAGAAGGAACGAACAGAGAGAGAGAAGGAAACGAACAGAGAGAGGAGGAAGGAAACGAACAGAGAGAGAGAAGGAAACGAACAGAGAGAGAGAGAATGAAACGAACAGAGAGAGAGAGAAGGAAACGAACAGAGAGAGAGGGAAGGAAACGACAGGAGAGAGAGAAGGAAACGAACAGAGAGAGAGAGAAGGAAACGACAGAGAGAGAGAAGGAAACGAACAGAGAGAGAGAGAGGAAATGAACAGAGAGAGAATGAAACGAACAGAGAGAGAGAAGGAAACCGAACAAAGAGAGAGAAGGAAACGAACAGAGAGAGAAGGAAACTAACAGAGCGAGAGAATGAAATGAACAGAGAGAGAGAGAAAATGAAACGACAGAGAGAGAAAAGGAAACGAACAGAGAGAGAGAATGAAACGAACAGAAAGAGAGAGAGAGAATGAAACGAACAGAGAGAGAGAATGAAACAAACAGAAAGAGAGAGAGAGAATGAAACGAACAGAGAGAGAGAGAAGGAAACGAACAGGAGAGGAGAGAAGGAAACGAACAGAGAGAGAGAGAATGAAACGAACAGAGAGAGAGAATGAAACGAACAGAGAGAGAATGACACGAACAGAGAATGGAAACGAACAGAGAGAGAGAAGGAACGAACAGAGAGAGAGAAGGAAACGAACAGAGAGAGAGAAGGAAACGAACAGAGAGAGAGAGAATGAACGAACAGAGAGAGAGAGAATGAACCGAACAGAGAGAGAGAATGAAACGAACAGAGAGAGAGATGAAGACCGAGAAAAGGAACGAACAGAGAGAGAGAAGGAAACGAACAGAGAGAGAGAAGGAAACGAACAGAGAGAGAGAAGGAAACGAACAGAGAGAGAGAAGGAAACGAACAGAGAGAGAAGGAAACGAACAGAGAGAGAGAAGGAAACGAACAGAGAGAGAGAGAAGGAAACCGAACAGGAGAGAGAGAATGAACCGAACAGAGAGAGAGAATGAAACTAACAGAGAGAGAGAATGAAACGAACAGAGAGAGAGAATGAAACGAAAAGAGAGAGAGAGAATTAACCTCTGCCCATGGAACCCGCTAGCGGGCTGAAATTCCACAACATACTGTGATCGCTACATAAATAGTCATATTAAACATTCATGAAAATACAAGTGTCTCACATGTATCGAAAGCCTAGAATCTTGCTAATCCAACTGCGTTGTCAGATTTAAAAAGGATTTACTGCGAAAGAATACGATGCGATTATCTGAGCATAGAGCCCCATAAAAACAACAATTTTAACCAGCACATGCGTAACATAATCACAAACTGCATTAAAATAAATCGTTTACCTTTGACGATTTTCGTCTGTTTGCAATTCCAATGCTCATTGTTTCACAATGAATGATCTTTTATTTGATAAAATCCATTTTTATAGCCTAACACGAAACATTTTGTGAACCGCTTGTGTCGTGAATTCCGTCTCATTCCATTTTCGACGACACATTCCAGGTAAATAACTCACACAGAACGTGACTTTTCCAGTCATGTTTGGTTTCACTACAATCAACTGGTTTGTTTGTAACACAATCAAACCTGATGGGCCATTTCGCGGGACGTGTTGGATGAAAGAAACCGATTTGAAGACAACAAGTCATGACATCATTGTGCACCAATGATTTGCCCGCTGTTTCGTTGATTGACTGTCTTTTAACCCAATGACCACTGATCGTCTTGAAATCTAGCTGGGTAGATAGCCAATGAGCTGAGCTAAACGGCAATACGCCATGTTTATGTGTTGCAAGACCAACCCATGTAGTAAACTCCACCGTAAAGAGAGTCATGCGCTATTGAATTTTCATAACGGAAGAAGCTACGCATATTACGCACTGCATTGTTTGATAAACGCACAGATTCAGCTGTTTATATATCAATCATTATGGCGACTAAGTCAGGGAAAGCTAAATCTATGTCTAGATATACAGATGTACACACAATTTTAGAATAAATTGATTGGGAAAGTGAGACAGAGATTGTTGTAGGACGATTCATTTAGCGATTGTGGAGGAATATTTTTTGAACGGGAGAGGGCATCGTTTTGGACTGGTAAGTTCTTATCATGCTAATGCCCTTGTTTGAAATTAATAATATAAAATATTATTTGTGATTTTTAAAAAATGTTTAGAAGCAATATATAAACATGTAATGTCATGAAATGTGAGATGCGTGTGTCTGCCACCCCCACCCCAACCCACATGAAATAGCCTATTTGAGGCTGTTGAGTGGAGGGCAGGACCACAACAATGGCCAATGTGAAATGGAGACAGTAGATACAGCTGGTCTGTTGTAATATAATAAAGTCAGTAGATCTAGCTGGTCTGTCATAATATAATAGAGACAGTAGATCTAGCTGAAATGTCATAATATAAAAGAGATCTAGCAGGTAATAATAATATATTCAACCTTATGTTCCCTGTACTCCACATATATCTGTTTATTATACCTGTTGATACAGGGCTCATATGTGAAACTATTCTAACTGAACATTTTCTTTCACAGTGACACTGACTCCGAATGGGAGTCTTATCCTGTGATCTGTGTGAATTTATGTATGCTCTCTCTAATTCTCTCTTTCTCTCTCTCGGAGGACCTGAGCCCTAGGACCATGCGTCAGGACTACCTGGCATGATGACTCCTTGCTGTCCCCAGTCCACCTGGCCTTGCCGCTGTTCCAGTTTCAACTGTTCTGCCTTCGGCTATGGAACCCTAAATTTTTACTCTTGAGGTGCTGTCCTGTTGCACCCTCTACAACCACTCGGCACAGCCAAAAGAGGACTGGCCACCCCGCATAGCCTGGTTCCTCTCTAGGTTTCTTCCTAGGTTTTTGCCTTTCTAGGGAGTTTTTCCTAGCCACCGTGCTTCTACACCTGCATTGCTTGCTGTTTGGGGTTTTAGGCTGGGGCTATATAAATAGATTTGATTTGATAGAGGACTGAGTGTCTTCCAAATATTGAAAGTGTGTAAATAGTTACCCATGTTATTTTGTAAATGTATATATATAGATTTTTTTCATTTTTTAAAAATCAATAATTATATACTATTTTGGTATTTGTATATAGTTATTTGTTTCAAAATGTATACCTTTACCAATTTGGCCACTTGGGTACATTTGGGCTACTTGTGTAGGACACCTGGGTGACATCATGATAAATGTCATGTAGCACACTCATTTTGGAAGTTATCATTCTGAAACTTTGCACAAGTACTGTTGCCCTCTTATATTTTTCACTGAAATTGTCCCCATCATCCCATCTGAATGTTTGTTTTATCAAAAAAAAAAAAGTGCATGTTTTTTTCCATTGTTTTATCTAAACCAGATCTATTGTGTTATATTCTCCTACATTCAATTCACATTTACACAAACTTCAGAGTGTTTTCTTTCAAATGGTACCAAGAATATGCATATCCTTGGTTCTGTGCCTGAGCTACAGGCTGTTAGATTTGGGTATGTCTTCAGGCGGAAATTGCACAAAGTAGGAAGGGCGCTCTAAGAGGTTAAATGAACAAAGAGAGAGAATGATACGAACAGAAAGAGAGAGAGAGAATGAAATGAACAGAGAGAGAGAATGAAACGAACAGAAAGAGAGAGAATGAAACGAACAGAGAGAGAGAATGAAACGAGCAGAGAGAGAGAATGAAACGAGCAGAGAAAGAGAATGAAACGAACAGAGAGAGAGAAGGAAACAAACAGGGAGAGAGAAGGAAACAAACAGAGAGAGAGAGAATGAAACGAACAGAGAGAGAGAAGGAAACGAACAGAGAGAGAGAAGGAAACGAACAGAGAGAGAGGAGGAAACATACAGGGAGAGAGAAGGAAACAAACAGAGAGAGAGACGAACAGAGAGAGAGAAGGAAACGAACAGAGAGAGAGAATGAAACGAACAGAGAGAGAGAAGGAAACAAACAGGGAGAGAGAAGGAAACAAACAGAGAGAGAGAAAGAGAGAGAGACGAACAGAGCGAGAAAGAGAGAGAGAAACTAATAGAGAGAGAGCGAGAGCGAGAGCGAGAGTGAGTGAGAGAGAGAGAGAGAGAGCTAGAGAGAGAGAGAGAGAGAGAGAGAGAGAGAGAGAGAGAGAGAGAGAGAGAGAGAGAGAGAGCGAGAGCGAGAGCGAGAGAGAGGGGAAGAGAGACAGACAGAGAGAGAAAGAGAGAGAGAGAGAAAAATAGAGAGAGTGAAACGAACAGAAAGATATAGAGAGAGACGAACAGAGAGCGAAAGACAGAGAGAGAGAGACAAACAGAGAGAGAAACAGAGAGAGACACACAGAGAAACAGAGAGAGAGACACACAGAGAGTGAAACAGAGAGAGAGACAAACAGAGAGAGAGAGAGAGAAATAGACAAACAGAGAAAGAGAGAGCAAGATGAACAGAGAGAGAGAGAGATAGAAAGAGTGAATGAAACTACCAAAGTGAGGGAAATGAATGGAAAGAGAGAGAGAGAGAGAGAAAGAGAGAGAGAGAGTGAGGGAGAGACGACCAGAGAGAGAAAGTGAGAGACGCACAGAGAGAGAAAGAGAGAGACGCACAGAGAGAGAAAGAGAGAGGGAGAGATGCACAGAGAGAAAGAGAGAGACGCACAGAGAGAGAAAGAGAGAGACGCACAGAGAGAGAAAGAGAGAGACGCACAGAGAGAGGAAGAGAGAGACGCACAGAGAGAGAAAGAGAGAGGGAGAGACGCACAGAGAGAGAAAGAGAGAGACGCACAAAGAGAGAAAGAGAGAGGGAGAGACGCACAAAGAGAGAAAGAGAGACGCACAGAGAGAGAAGAGAGAGGGAGAGATGCACAGAGAGAGAAAGTGAGAGACGCACAGAGAGAGAGAGAGAGAGAGAGAGAGAGAGAGGGGGAATGAAACTAACAGAAATCGAAAGGGAGAGAGAGTGGAAGAGATCGAGAGACAGAGTCAGTAAAACGAACAGGAGAGAGAAAAAGAGTGAATGAAATAAACAGAAAGTGGAAGAGAGAGAGAGAGAGAGAGAGACAGATAGATAGAGACAAACAGAGAGAGAGAGAGAGAGATAGAGAGAGAGATAAAGAGACAAACAGAGAGAGAGAAAGAGACAAAACAGAGAAAGAGAGAGCAAGATCAACAGAGAGAGAAGAGAGAGAGAGATAGAAAAGAGTGAATGAAACTACCAAAGTGAGGGAAATGAATGGAAAGAGAGAGAGAGAGAGAGAGAGAGAGAGAGAGAGAGAGAGAGAGAGAGAGAGAGAGAGAGAGAGAGAGAAAGAGTGAGGGAGAGACGACCAGAGGAGAAAGTGAGAGACGCACAGAGAGAGAAAGAGAGAGACGCACAGAGAGAGAAAGAGAGAGACTGCAACAGAGAGAGAAAGAGAGAGGGAGAGATGCACAGAGAGAGAAAGAGAGAGACGCCAGAGAGAAAGAGAGAGGGAGAGATGCACAGAAGAGAGAGGGAGAGATGCAACAGAGAGAGAAAGAGAGAGACGCACAGAGAGAGAAAGAGAGAGGGAGAGATGCCACAAGAGAGATGGTTAGAGACGCAAGAGAGAGAGAGAGAGAGAGCGAGAGAGAGAGAGAGAGGGAGAAGAAAGCAGGAGAGAGGAGAGAGATAGAGATAGAGAGAGAATAGAGAGGAGGGAGAGAGAGGATAGAGAGAGAGAGATAGAGAGAGAGAGAGATATATTAGAGAGAGATAGAGAGAGATTGAGAGAAGTAGAAGAGGAGAGCGAGAGAGAGAGAGAGAGAGAGAAGAGAGAAGAGACGAGATAGTATAGAGAGCGATAGAGTATAGCTAGAGAGACGCACAAAGAGAGAAAGAGAAATGGATAGACGCACAGAGAGATAGATCTAGAGAGAGAGAGAGATGGAGAGACAAGAAGGTAGAGGGAGAGAGAGAGAGGGAGAGAAAAGAGATAGAGAAGAGTAGAGAGAGCAGAGAGCTCTAGATAGAAGCTCGCGGAGAGCGAGAGAGAGATGATAGAGCTAGAGAGATCTATTAGAGCTATAGATATAGAGATAGAGAGATATCTACCGCCAAAGAGATAAAGATAGATGGATAGACGCAAGAGAATAGAGATATGAGAGAGAGATGAGCTAGTAGAGAGAGGGATATAACGCACGGATAGATCGAGATAAGATGGGAGATGTCGAATATAGAGAGAGTATAGAGAGAGGAGAGCTAGAGGATCTACTAGAGATAGATGAGACTGAGAGAGAGAATAGAGAGAGAGATAGAGAGAGAAGAGAAAGAGCGAGAGAGAGCGAGAGAGTACGAAACGCACTAAGAGAGTCGAGACAAGAGAGAGAGAGAGAGAGGAGAGAGATGGAAGCCGAGAGAAGCCTGGAGAGAGAGAGAGAGAGGAGAGAGAGAGAGGAAAGGGGTTAAAAGATATTTACACTATGTGCACATAGCAGGATTTATCATATATTTCACATAATGCTTTTTTTTTTTTTTTGAATCTCACCAAAATGAAAATTTTTTTTTTGGTTCATAGTAGTACAGTATATTGTATTTAACACACAGAGGCTTTATATTTGGCAATGTCAATACATCCCAAAAACTGCATTAAACCACATTAGTATCATGTAATCTCGACCTCCCCCCCCCCCCACACACACACACACACAAAAGATATATACTTTCCTGAACTAACACCCCATGCCCTTTCTAGCTCTGACTTTGCTGATAGCTACTCTATTGAGGAAAATCACCCTCATCTAGTGATTCACTCTGTCTCTACCATGGAGACATCCTCTAAAGTACTGGAGGCCCCTGCTGCTGTTATCCAACTTTATTTTTTACTATTCTCCAGGAATATGTACAGCTCTGTAGGTGGGAGGAGAGCAGAAATACGAGAGATGAGTAGAAAATATGGAGTTATATATAGATGGTAAAGATAGAACACTGGGGCTCCCGAGTGGTGCAGTGGTCTAAAGCACTGCATCTCAGTGCTAGAGACGTCACTACAGACACCTTGGTTTGAATCCGGGCTGTATCACAACCGGACGTGATTGGGAGTCACATAGGGAAGCGCACAATTGGCCCAGCGTTGTCCGGGTTTGGCCGGTGTAGGCCGTCATGGTAAATAAGAATGTGTTCTTAACTGACTTACCTAGTGAAATAAAGGTAAGTGTTGATTGAAGTAGCTATTCAGACTCCAAATGGTTGCAGTTAAGCAAGGTTGGAAACTTGATTTATGCATTACAGTGTAGAAACTTAGTTATTTTCCAGTGAATGTACCCTATCACCAGCCCTCTCTCTTCCTAAAATGAATTCAGATGGGAGATGCCCATCAGTATCTTCCAATAGAAAGCACTCTGGGCTAATTCCACTGTAAACATCATGCCATAAAAGGTATTGTTTTAGGATAGGATAGGATAGTGGTTGAGACTAGGGCTAGGATTGTGGTAGAGACTAGGGCTAGGATTGTGGTTGAGACTAGGGCTAGGATTGTGGTTGAGACTAGGGCTAGGATTGTGGTTGAGACTAGGGCTAGGATTGTGGTTGAGACTAGGGCTAGGATTGTGGTTGAGACTAGGGCTAGGATTGTGGTTGAGACTAGGGCTAGGATTGTGGTTGAGACTAGGGCTAGGATTGTGGTAGAGACTAGGGCTAGGATTGTGGTTGAGACTAGGGCTAGGATGTGGTTGAGACTAGGGCTAGGATTGTGGTTGAGACTAGGGCTAGGATTGTGGTTGAGACTAGGGCTAGGATTGTGGTTGAGACTAGGGCTAGGATTGTGGTTGAGACTAGGGCTAGGATTGTGGTTGAGACTAGGGCTAGGATTGTGGTAGAGACTAGGGCTAGGATTGTGGTTGAGACTAGGGCTAGGATTGATGTTGAGACTAGGGCTAGGATTGTGGCAGAGACTAGGGCTAGGATTGTGGTTGAGACTAGGGCTAGGATGTGGTTGAGACTAGGGCTAGGATTGTGGCTGAGACTAGGGCTAGGATTGTGGTTGAGACTAGGGCTAGGATTGTGGTTGAGACTAGGGCTAGGATTGTGGTTGAGACTAGGGCTAGGATTGTGGTTGAGACTAGGGCTAGGATTGTGGTTGAGACTAGGGCTAGGATTGTGGCTGAGACTAGGGCTAGGATTGTGGTTGAGACTAGGGCTAGGATTGTGGTTGAGACTAGGGCTAGGATTGTGGTTGAGACTAGGGCTAGGATTGTGGTTGAGACTAGGGCTAGGATTGTGGTTGAGACTAGGGCTAGGATTGTGGTTGAGACTAGGGCTAGGATTGTGGTTGAGACTAGGGCTAGGATTGTGGTAGAGACTAGAGCTAGGATTGTGGTTGAGACTAGGGCTAGGATTGTGGTTGAGACTAGGCCTAGGATTGTGGTTGAGACTAGGGATAGGATTGTGGTTGAGACTAGGGCTAGGATTGTGGTTGAGACTAGGGCTAGGATTGTGGTTGAGACTAGAGTTAAGGTTAGGGTTAGGTTTGGTTGAGACTAGGGTTAGGGTTGTGGTTGAGACAAGGGTTAGGGTTAGGGTTAGGTTTGGTTGAGACTAGAGTTAAGGTTAGGGTTAGGTTTGGTTGAGACAAGGGTTAGGGTTGTGGTTGAGACAAGGGTTAGGGTTAGGTTTAGTTGAGACTAGAGTTAAGGTTAGGGTTAGGTTTGGTTGAGACTAGGGTTAGGGTTGTGGTTGTGGTTTGGAGCTTCATGAAATGGGTTTCCATGGCCGAGCAGCCACACACAAGCCTAAGATTACCATGTGCAATGCCAAGCGTCGGCTAGAGTTGTGTAAAGCTCACCTGTTTATATAAGGTCTCACTGTTGACAGTGCATGTCAGAGCAATAACCAAGCCATGAGGATGATGGAATTGTCCGTAACTCTCCGAGATAGGATTGTGTTGAGGCACAGATCTGGGGAAGGGCACCAAAAGATTTCTGCAGCATTGAAGGTCCCCAAGAACACAGTGGCCTCCATCATTCTTAAATGGAAATAGTTTGGAAGCACCAAGACTCTTCCTAGAGTTGGTCGCCCGGCCAAACTGAGCAATCGAGGGAGAAGGGCCTTGGTCAGGGAGGTGACCAAGAACCTGATGGTTACTCTGACAGAGCTCTAAAGTTCCTCTGTGGTGATGGGATAATCTTCCAGAAGGACAACCATCTCTGCAGCACTCCACCAATCAGGCCTTTATGGTAGAGTGGCCAGACAGAATCCACTCCCCAGTAAAAGGCACATGAAAGCCCGCTTTGAGTTTGCCAAAAGGCAAACTCTTGATGAAACCAAGATTGAACTCTTTGGCCTGAATGCCAAGCCTCATGTCTGGAGGAAACCTGGCACCATCCCTACGGGGAAGCATACTGGTAGCCGCATCATGCTGTGGGGATGTTTTTCAGTGGCAGTGACTGGGAGTCTAGTCAGAATCAAGGGATCGATAAATGGAGCAAAGTATAGAGAGATCCTTGATGAAAACCTGTTCCAGAGCTCTCAGGACCTCAGACTGGGGCAAAGGTTCACCTTCCAACAGGACAATGACCCTTAGCACACAGCCAAGACAACGCATGAGTGGCTTCAGGACAAGTCTCTGAATGACCTAGAGTGGCCCAGTCAGAGCTCGGACTTGAACCCGATCGAACATCTCTGGAGAGACCTGGAAATAGCTGTGCAGTGATGCTCCCCATCCATCCTGACAGAACTTGAGAAGATTTGCTGAGAAGAATGGGAAAAACTCCCCAAATACAGGTGTGCCAAACTTGTAGCATCATACCCAAGAAGACTCGAGGCTGTAATCGCTGCCAAAGGTTCTTCAACAAAGTACTGAGTAAAGTGTCTGAATACTTATGCAAATGTTATGTTTTTGCTTAGTCTTGATGGGGTATGTATTGTGTGTAGCTTGATGAGGACATTTTTAAAATACATTTTAGAATAAGGCTGTAACATGAAATGTGGAAAAAGTCAAGGGGTCTGAATACTTTCTGAATGCACTGCACATATAAATAGTTTAAAACAGTCTGTAAATGTTATTAAAATGACCAGTGTTCAGTCTACGGTGCAGGGTAGAGTATCGGATGGTAGCTGGTTAGTAACATTGACTAAGGTTCAGGTCAGGGTACTCGGCCGAGGCCGGCTAGGATCCGAGCTTTGATGCACATGTACTGTCTCTGCTTTCTAGATGGTAGCGGGTTGGACAGGCCTTGGCTCAGATGGCTGAGGTCCTTGATCCTCTTCTTGGGCTTTCTGTGACACCTTCCTGTGACAAATTTCCTGGAGGGCAGGCATTTTCCCCCTGATGATGGGTTGGGATGCTCTTATTGGTGCATCGGTAGAAGTTTGTGAGGGTCTTAAGGGCCAAGCGGAATTGATTCAACCTCCTGAGATTTAATAGGCGCTATTGCTCCTTCTTCACCACAATGTCTGTGTGAAGGGACCAGTGACAAGGAACTTGAAGCGTTTGACCATCTCCTCTGTAGCCCCATCAATGTGGATGGGGGCGTGCTCTCTCTGCTGTCTCCGGTAGTCCATGATCCTTCATTTTGTTGACTATGAGGGAGAGGTTTAGGGCAGATAGCTGTGCTACCCATCAGTAACTTACAACAGAAAGCACTCTGGGCTAATTAAAATGTGAAGGGCACTTCACTTAATAAACTTGGAGGGACTCATTGATCGTTTTCATCCCAGTAACTCTCAAATGATGGTAAAAATGTACTAGGGGGTAGCCAGTCACCCTATTCCTGGGGATCTATAGTATAGCCCTCCTGTAGGTTTTTGCTCCAATCCTACTTTAATAGATTTTTACCTCGTCAGCTCGGGGATTCGATTTTGCAACCTTTCGGTTACTAGTCCAACGCTTTAACCACTAGGTTACCTGCTGCTCCTGCTGCTTGTCAGGACCTTGATTTTCTGAATCAGATGGGAGTTGGACTAGATCAAACCCCTGCACACTCAGTATCTCTCTAGGAGTTGGACTAGATCAAACCCCTGCACACTCAGTATCTCTCTAGGAGTTGGACTAGATCAAACCCCTGCACACTCAGTATCTCTCTAGGAGTTGGACTAGATCAAACCCCTGCACACTCAGTATCTCTCTAGGAGGAGGGCTGGGCATCTGGCATTGAATAATATCTAGTACGACCCTTCTCAGAAAGGACCAAAGGTTTTTGTTTTCTGATTAGCCATGGTTAACATTAGATCATGTGAGCCTTCCTTAGGGATGAGTTTTCCCTATGGCCCCTTAGAAGGCAGAGAACTGACAGTTGAGCGTATTTAAGTATGCTATCATGAAGTTCAAGGGGATTTTAAGTTCACACTTCTCTCAAAAGACACAATTATGGAGTCAGAGTGTATTGAAGGATTGGCACTACATTGCCTTGATTACAGTGAGTGGATTGGGTGCACTCTGAGGCCTGTCTTCCATACAAATGAAACTGACATCAGACCAGAGAATAGCTGTTTTTAATTTCTGACAAAAGATTGATCCTGAGAATGTGAAAACTGTGAACTTATGTAAATCCTGTAGATCATTCATTTTGATAATTGGATTTCAAACTGTGGAAATCTTAAGGTTTTGTTTTTTGTTGGATAAAGAGGGGCATGTGAGAGGGATGGGTTGATAGGTCTATCTACCCCTTGGAATTATCAGTTCACCATGTTAAAAGAGACGCTAAACAAAAATATCAATGCAACATGTAAGTAAAGTGTTTTATCAGCTGAAATAAAAGATCCCAGAGATGTTCCATACGCACAAAAAGCTATATTTCTTTCAAATCTTGGCACAAATTTGTTTACATCCCTGTTAGAGCATTTCTCATTTGCCAAGATAATCTATTCACCTGACAGGTGTGGCATATCAAGAGCTGATTAAACAGCATGATCATTTCACAGGTGCACCTTGTGCTGGGGACAATAAAAGGCCACTCTAAAATGTGCAGTTTTGTCACACAACACAATGCCACAGACGTCTCAAGTGGTGAAGGAGTTTGCAATTGGCATGCTGACTGCATAAATGTTCACCGGAGCTGTTGCCAGATAATTTAATGTTAATTTTTCTACCATAATCCGCCTCCAACGTTGTTTTACAGAATTTGACAGTACATCAAACCAGCATCACAACCGCAGACCATGCATAACCACACCAGCCCAGGATTTCCACATCCGGCTTCTTCACCTGCAGGATTGTCTGACACCAGCCACTCAGACAGCTGATGAAACTGGGTTTGAACAACCAAAGAATTTCTGCTCAAACTGTCAAAAATCACCTCAGGGAAGCTTATCTGCGTGCTCTTCATCCTCACCAGGGTCTTGACCTGACTGCAGTTTGGCGTCGTAACCGACTTCAGTGGGCAAATGCTCACCTTCGATGGCCACTGGCACACTGGTGTGCTCTTCGCAGATTAATCCTGGTTTCAACTGTACCGGGCAGATGGCAGACAGCATGTATGGTATTGTGTGGGTGAGCATTTTGCTGATGTCAACATTGTGAACAGAGTGCCCCGTGGTGGCGGTGGGATTATGGTATGGGCTGGCATAAACTACGGACAACGAGCACAATTGCATTTCATGTAAATTTGAGATAATGTGACGAGATCCTGAGGCCCATTGCCGTGTCAATCATCGGCCAACATGACCTCATGTTTCAGAGCGATAATACACGGCCCCACGTCGCAAGGATCTGTACTCATTGAGCATGTTTGGGATGCTCTGGATCGAGGTGTACAACAGCATGTTCCAGTTCCCTCCAATATCCAGCAACTTCGCACAGCCATGGAAGAGTGTGACAACATTCCACAGGACACAATCATCAGCCTGATCAATTAACTCTATGCAAAGGAGATGTGTAGCGCTGCATGAGGCAAATGGTGGTCACACCAGATACTGAATGCTTTTCTGATTCACCCCATCTTTTTTTCATTAAGATGTCTGTGACCAATAGATGAATATCTGTATTCCCAGTCATGTGAAATCCATAGATTAGAGCCTAATTATTTTTATTTCAATTGACTGATTTCCAAATATGAACTGTAACTCAATAAAGTCTTTGAAGTTGTTGCATGTTGCATTTATATTTTCCTTCACTGTAATTCATTTAAACTGAAATTCTGAATTTTTGCTAAATGTTGTTACAATATTTGAGTTGTTAATTACACAATCAAGGATATACAGACTTGTAACATATCTAATGACAGACAAAGAACAGGAGGAATTGACACGGTGTCTGTGAACACCCATCTTCATAGATGGATGCATCTTCAGTTGCAGCACGGTGCTTCCTAGTCCTTCCAGTGCACATGCATGCGAACCCGGACTGTAAACTAGCACCATGGACAGCGGCTACAGGCTACCGGCACATACAACGATTTAGCGTTTCATTAGATTTGGGCTAACCCGGCTGGCAGAGCAGTCATATGTGAGGCAGTCATGTATTTGAAAGTAAACTCGTATTGATAATGAGTGGTAGTGGTCGCTGCCGGAGTTGTGGTGAGGAGAGGGGTTGGGTGACAAGTGGGGAGGGATATTAACAGATGTCCCTGCGGAGGAAGACGGATTGAAGTAAACATGTTCAACAATTGGAATGTCTTAAAATAGAGTGTACTAAAATAGAACAGATGGATAATCAGATCGCAACAGTCTCTTAAATGGTCTAGCCTGCCACACTTCTCACAGGAGATAACTTTGATGCTGAGAGAATCCACACACTTAGCATCAGTAGCCTGTGAGGACACGCAGTGTTTCGGCATCATCATCTCTGTCTCTCAATCCTCTGAAAGTAGCGTTAATTCATGGCCTCAAGTAACTTCTACTAACGAGGAAAAACCGATGTTTTTTTCCAATTCAACTCCAGTTGATTGGAAGCCCGCGGAGAAATCAGCTCAAGCCTCGAGGGCACGTGGATGCTTGCAGTTGAGCCGGTAGTCACCGCGCGCCTAATGGGAGACGTGCACCAGGATAATTAATTATTTGGATTTTGTGAAATTTCCAATTCTTTTATCAGTTAGGCTATACCGATATTTTGGGTTTGCCTGCTCCTGGTTGCTAAAGTAGGATACACAGTGACAATGCACTTTTTGTCCTGAGGCAGAACACCGCGTCACTATTCTAGGAAAGGAACATTTGAAACTGAACCTGTTGTCAATGTTGATTTATTGATCACGAGGTGGTTCTTCGAGTCACGGTTTTGGGATAGTTGTATCTTTACAATAAAGCATGGCAATATGATCCGATATAACGAAAGGAATCTGTAGTATATAAATGCGCAATGGACACGAATTATGCTGTGCACAGTGTTACATCTCTGTTTGGTAAAATGTGTTGATCATTGCCTGGGTTCAGATCCCCACAGAACGAATCAATTGAGTGAGTAGCCCTTTTTCCTCCCGGATCCTCAGTTGTGTCGCTCTCCTCATTTATCCCTCTGTCTGGTCGACGAGTCAACACAGCACATTGTGAATCAAATGGAAATAACCCGATGTCTTCTATTTCTGAGCTGTATTTCTGGATTCCACACAGTCAATTAATTATGTGCGAATGGGGGGGATGGTTCGTTGTTAAAAATAGCCTGCCACTTGAGGATGAGGCGCCGAAATGAACTGGTTGCTGCTTATTGAAACTTACAAGGAGCAGATGCGAAAAGATGCTTCACCCTCATCTAACCTCTCGTGGATCGGTTCACTTCTCTTTAAATCTTCCAGGAATGCATGATACACAACCTGAAAATACTGCATCAAACATTTACAGATTCACAACGAAAATAACCGAACATTCATTTGCCATATGTGTTTAATTGAATTCGTTATAAAAACGTTGACTTCGATAAGAAGACAACAGAGGAATCTAGCAACTGCTTGTTGATGGCACTACGCGCCGGGAGGACTTGGTTTGGGCAGGTTTTGCGTAGAGTTTCTAGGCTGCAGGGCTCGTGGTCCCGGAGATCGAGCAGTCTCCTGTGTCTCTCTGCGAACCCGGAGCAGGATCTGGGGACCTGTTACAGGGATCACACTCTTAGCAATCTCCACTACTGCTCCTCCGTCCAGCGCACCCACCGTCACCAACACGCGCCAGTCTGTCCCTCCTCTTCCAGCCGCTGCCAACGCTTTCCCGATTGCTGCGCAGCCTTCCCGGGGGATACGAGGGGACATGAGCCCCTCACTCGCCGGATCCTGGTGGTCATGAAGCGGCAGAACGTGCGGACCTTGTCCCTGATCATCTGCACGTTCACGTACCTGCTGGTCGGGGCCGCGGTGTTCGATGCCCTGGAGTCAGATTTCGAGATGCGGGAGAAAGAACAGCTGGAGGCAGAGGAGAAGCGTCTCCAAGGGAAATATAACATTAGCGAGGACGACTACCGCAAACTGGAGACCATCATTATGGAGGCCGAGCCCCACAGGGCTGGGGTTCAGTGGAAATTTGCTGGATCTTTTTACTTTGCCATCACAGTCATCACCACCATAGGTGAGTCTGCAGTCTACACTCCATGGAGGTTTAATTGCGTAACAGCATTACGCACAACCCCTGTGTCAAGATAATGCCAGTTATGCGGTGATATACAGTCGATAGGCTAATCACAGCCAGGGTCGTGGTTGTTGGGTGGTGAAAAGGCTCCATTTTAAATAGTTACATAACTTATAACCACTACATAGCACAATTAATTAAAGTCAACACAGCATTGTGCAGACAAGTGTTTCACTAAACTTAGTCCAGCAACATGTAGTCTATAGCCACTACCCGCTATTAACCCTTAAAACCTGTTCATTATCCAACATAAATTGTTTTAGAAAAGTAGGTCAAATGTCGTTTTAGCTAAATAACTCTGGTACGTTAACAGGCGAAACAGAATGATGATGCAATACCAGTAAAATGACAATGTTTCTGCACATCAACTTTATAGATAATAAAAACATATTTACTACCATTAGTAGCATCAAAATAATACGTCTGCATAGATAAACGGAACATTTCCGTTATACATTTCAGCAGCTAATCAATGTATCAGAAAAGATAAGTAGCCTACACAAAAAAATAGACCTATAGGTTACTGTATGCAATCATTCCCTCATTGCACCATCAGCCTACCACGCCACTGATATAGGTTAGAACACATTTTTGGAAACCAAATAATGACAGGCCTACATGTATAATAATTTCAACTGCACGACTGTTGCTGCATCTGCATTACCCCTGTAGAAAACAGGTTTGAGTCCTTTACATTTCCGTCATGATTTAATGACAGATCATGCAAGTGATAGGTTACAAAATGTTGTGATTGATTAAGCGTTAACACAAAAAAACGTATTGAGGCATCAATACGTTTACATTCACACAAAAAAAAATCGATATTAAACTGATTATGGCAGAAGGCCGAGTATGGCATTAGTCATGTTGACACCTTACTCTGCTTATCTTAATAATCGGTGTAAGCATACACCGATAACATACCTGGTTTTCTGAGCAATCTTTCTACGCATGTGCAAGTGAATAATTTTCACATACAAACTTTACATGTCCGAACTCAGAATCAAATAGTCTTCACAAAAATAATGGTCACTGTGGTAGAATGTTTATTTTGATTGGCGATTTACTGCATTTCCCATCAGCCTGATTTCAGATGTGTCCATGTAAACACATTATTAGGGAAAGTCGTTCTTCTTGCAAAGCATGTAAACGTATTAAACGAACTATTATATTAACCAGACTATCCACAACAATCGCATTATTGTGTGAACGTAACTTTATCGGAAGTTCATTCTGTCAGCTGTTGCTGCATCTTGAACATGAGCTGAGCTGCTGAAAGGACACATCCTGGATCTCCTGCTGGCTGCGCTGCCTACAGCCACGTCATGAGGGAGGATCTGCAGCTGGCCATGCACGAGCTGCCTGAATAAAACGCAGATAACCTTTTCTCAGCCAAATGATCAGGTCCTAAATTTTCCTCCAACGGATTTTAGCCTGATTTCACCATATCCAATTTGATAGAAGATAACAGATGTATATGCTCTAGGATATAGCAGTCAGACGTCTTTGTCCTGTCCCTTGTATATATATTTTTTTCTTCGCATATCTTTAAAAAATATTTTCTCAACTTCTAAATACTCTCCTGCAACCCGCCTAACCCAATGTGGCGTGGATCTGCTTTTTTTCAAAAGTATTCCTATTTACTTTGGATCTGGAATCCCTCAACTGAAGCTAGCCAGCTAGGCTACCTACCAGCTATCAGTTAGCAAACTATTGCTAGCGGTCATCAGCTAACATTTAGCTCGGAAAGCTCTCGCCAGTTCGAACAACGTGACTCAAACCAGAGCATAACGGACCTATTTCTCTCCATATCTCCGGATTCCTACCTCAAACTCTGAACATTTTCATCAGGATCGCGATGTCCCCCAAAGGCTAACTTGCTAGCCACGGTCTACTAACTGCTAGCTTGCGTGCTCGGTCTGCTAACTGCTAACCCCTGCTAACTGCTAGCTTGCCAGGCCCGGTCTACTAACTGCCAACTTGCCTGCCCCGGTCTGCTAACTGCTAGCCCCTGCTAACTGCTTGCTTGCCAACCCGGTCTGCTAACTGCTAGCTTGTTTAGCCCCGGCCTACTAACTATTAGCTTGTTAGCATCGGCCTGCTAACTGTCTGAATCTCCGTGCCCCCAGTCAGCCCAACCACTCACTGGACCCATATGTTACAATCCTACAATCTAAGCTGACCCAAAGTGTCAATATTTTGTGTGGCCACCATCATTTTCCAGCACTGCCTTAACCCTCTTGGGCATGGAGTTCACCAGAGCTTCACAGGTTGCCACTGGAGTCCTCTTCCACACCTCCATGATGACATCACAGAGCTGGTGGATGTTAGAGACCTTGCACTCCTCCACCTTCCGTTTGAGGATGCCCCACAGATGCTAAATAGTGTTTAGGTCTGGAGACATGCTTGGCCAGTCCATCACCTTTACCCTCAGCTTCTTTAGCAAGGCAGTAGTCGTCTTGGAGGTGTGTTTGGGGCCATTATCATGTTGGAATACTGCTCTGCTTCAGTATGTCACAGTACATGTTGGCATTCATGGTTCCCTCAATGAACTGTAGCTCCCCAGTGCCGGCAGCACTTATGCAGCCCCAGACCATGACACTCCCACCACCATGCTTGACTGTAGGCAAGACACACTTGTCTTTGTACTCCTCACCTGGTTGCCACCACACACGCTTGACACCATCTGAACCAAATAAGTTTATCTTGGTCTCATCAGACCACAGGACATGGTTCCAGTAATCCATGTCCTTAGTCTGCTTGTCTTCAGCAAACTGTTTGCTTTCTTGTGCATCATCTTTAGAAGAGGGATGACAGCCATGCTGGGATGACAGCCATGCTGACCAATTTGATGCAGTGTACGGCGTATGGTCTGAGCACTGACAGGCTGACCCCCCACCCCTTCAACCTCTGCAGAAATGCTGGCAGCACTCATACGGCTATTTCCCGAAGACAACCTCGATCCTAGATATGACACTGAGCATGTGCACTCAACTTCTTTGGTCGACCATGGCGAGGCCTGTTCTGAGTGGAACCTGTCCAGTTAAACCACTGTATGGTCTTGGTCACCGTGCTGCAGCTCAGTTTCAGGGTCTTGGCAATCTTCTTATAGCCCAGGCCATCTTTATGTAGAGCAACAATTCTTTTTTTCAGATCCTCAAAGAGTTCTTTGCCATGAGGTGCCATATTGAACTTCCAGTGACCAGTCAGTATGAGGGAGTGTGAGAGCGATGACACTAAATTGAACACACCTGCTCCCCATTCACACCTGAGACCTTGTAACACTAACGAGTCACATGCCACCGGGGAGGGAAAATGGCTAATTGGGCCCAATTTGGACATTTTTACTTAGGGGTGTACTCACTTTTGTTGCCAGCGGTTTAGACATTAATGGCTGTGTGTTGAGTTATTTTGAGGGGACAGCAAATTTACACTGTTATACAAGCTGTACACTTACATTGTAGCAAAGTGTCATTTCTTCAGTGTTGTCACATGAAAAGATATACTCAAATATTTACAAAAATGTGAGGGGTGTACTCACTTTTGTGATATACTGTATATCTATCCTACCCTGTCTTTCTAAAGTCTTCGAAAGCCAAGTTAACAAACAGATTACCGACCATATCGAATCCCACCTTACCTTCTCCGCTATGCAATCTGGATTCCGAGCTGGTCATGCTCAAGGTCCTAAACGCCATCATAACCGGCATCGATAAGAGACATTACTGTGCAGCTGTATTCATCGACCTGGCCAAGGCTTTCGACTCTGTCAATCACCACATTCTGATTGGCAGACTCGACAGCCTTGGTTTCTCAAATGACTGCCTCGCCTGGTTTTGCCAACTACTTCTCTGATAGAGTTCAGTGTGTCAAATTGGAGGGCCTGTTGTCCGGACCTCTGGCAGTCTCTATGGGGGTGCCACAGGGTTCAATTATCGGGCCGACTCTCTTCTCTGTATACATCAATGATGTCGCTCTTGCTGCTGGTGATTCTCTGATCCACTTCTATGCAGACGACACCATTCTGTATACATCTGGCCCTTCTTTAGACACTGTGTTAACTAACATCCAGATGAGCTTCAATGCCATACAACTCCCCTTCCGTGGCCTTCAACTGCTCTTAAACGCAAGTAACACTAAATGCATGCTCTTCAACCGATCACTGCCCGCACCTGCTCGCCCGTCCAGCATCACTACTCTGGACGGCTCTGACTTAGAATACGTGGACAACTACAAATACCTAGGTGTCTGGTTAGACTGTAAACCCTACTTCCAGACTCACATTAAGCATCTCCAATCCAATATTAAATCTAGAATCGGCTTCCTATTTCGCAACAAAGCATCCTTCACTCATGCTGCCAAACATACCCTCGTAAAACTGACCATCCTACCGATCCTTGTCTTCGGCGATGTCATCTATAAAATAGCTTCCAACACTCTACTCAACAAACTGGATGCAGTCTATTACAGTGACATCCATTTTGTCACCAAAGCCCTGTACACTACCCACCATTGCGACCTATACGCTCTCGTTGGTTGGCCCTCGCTTCATACTCGTCGCCAAACCCACTGGCCACAGGTTATCTACAAGTATCTGCTAGGTAAAGCCCCGCCTTATCTCAGCTCACTGGTCACCATAGCAGCACCCACTCGTAGCGCGCGCTCCAGCAGGTATATCTCACTGGTCACCCCCAAAGCCAATTCCTCCTTTGGTTGTCTTTCCTTCCAGTTCTCTGCCGCCAATGACGGGAACGAACTGCAAAAATCTCTGATGCTGGAGACTCATATCTCCCTCACTAGCTTTAAGCACCAGCTGTCAGAGCACATCACAGATCACTGCACCTGTACATAGCCCATCAGTTAACAGCCCATCCAACTACCTCATCCCCATACTGTATTTATTTATTTATCTTGCTCCTTTGCACCCCAGTATCTCTACTTGTACATTCATCTTCTGCACATCTACCGTTCCAGTGTTTAATTGCTATATTGTAATTACTTCCTATTTATTGCCTTAACTCCCTTAACTTACGTAATTTGCACTCACTGTATATAGATTGTTTGTTTTCTTTTGTTCTACTGTATTATTGACTGTATGTTTTGTTTATTCCATGTGTAACTCTGTGTTGATGTATGTGCCGAATTGCTATGCTTTATCTTGGCCAGGTCGCCGTTGTAAATGAGAACTTGTTCTCAACTAGCCTACCTGGTTAAATAAAGGTGAAATAAATAAAATAAAAAATATATACAGTAAGACCTACAAATTTAGCACATAGCGAGCAGGCCTTTCTAATCGACCTGGAAGGATATTGACCTCATCCCGTCAGTAGAGGATGCCTGGTTATTCTTTAAAAGTGCTTTCCTCACCATCTTAAATAAGCATGCCCCATTAAAAAAATGTAGAACCAGGAACAGATATAGCCCATGGTTCACTCCAGACTTGACTGCCCTTAACCAACACAAAATCATCCTGTGGCGTAATGCACTAGCATCGCATAGCCCCTGCGATATGCAACTTTTCAGGGAAGTTAGGAACCAATATACACAGGCAGTTAGGAAAGCAAAGGCTAGCTTTTTCAAACAGAAATTTTGCACCCTGTAGCACAAACTCCAAAAAGTTCTGGGACACTGCCCAGGCCTCCCCCATTTCTTCTTCACCCAAATCCAGATAGCTGATGTTCTGAAAGAGCTGTAAAACTGGACCCCTACAAATCACCCGGGCTCGACAATCTGGACCCTCTCTTTGTAAAAATGATCTTCCGAAATTGTTGCAACCCCTATTACTAGCCTGTTCAACCTCTCTTTTGTATTGTCTGAGATCCCCAAAGATTGGAAAGCTGCCTCCAACACTCAGCAAATTGGATGCAGTCTATAACAGTGCCATCCGTTTTGCCACCAAAGCCCCATTTACTACCCATCACTGCGACCTGTATGCTCTCATTGGCTGGCCCTCGCTTCATGTTCGCTGCCAAACCCACTGGCCATCTATAAGTCTTTGCTAGGTAAATTCCCACCTTATCTCAGCTCACTGGTCACCATAGCAGCACCCACCCGTGGCACGCGTTCCAGCAGGTATATTTCACTGGTCACCCCCAAAGCCAATTACCCCTTTGTCCGCCTTTCCTTCCAGTTCTCTGCTGCCAATGACTGGAACGAACTGCAAAAATCACTGAAACTGGAGACTCATATCGCCCTCACTAACTTTAAGCACCAGCTGTCAGAACAGTTCACAGATCACTGCACCTGTACATAGCCCATCTGTAAATAGCCTATCCAACTACCTCATCCCCATATTGTCAATTTTTATTTTTTATTTTGCTCCTTTGCACCCCAATATCTCTACTTGCACATTCATCTCCTGCACATCTATCACTCCAGTGTTTAATTGCCATATTGTAATTATTTCGCCACTATGGCCTATTTATCGCCTTACCTCCCTTATCCTACCTAAATTGCATACACTGTGTACAATATATATATATGTTGTATTTTTGACTGTATGTTTGTTTATTCCATGTGTAACTCTGTGTTGTTGTTTGTGACGTATGGCTTTGCTTTATCTTGGCCAGGTCGCAGTTGTAAATGAGAACTTGTTCTCATCTAGCCTACAGTGCCTTGCGAAAGTATTCGGCCCCCTTGAACTTTGCGACCTTTTGCCACATTTCAGGCTTCAAACATAAAGATATAAAACTGTATTTTGTGAAGAATCAACAACAAGTGGGACACAATCATGAAGTGGAACGACATTTATTGGATATTTCAAACTTTTTTAACAAATCAAAAACTGAAAAATTGGGCGTGCAAAATTATTCAGCCCCCTTAAGTTAATACTTTGTAGCGCCACCTTTTGCTGCGATTACAGCTGTAAGTCGCTTGGGGTATGTCTCTATCAGTTTTGCACATCGAGAGACTGACATTTTTCCCCATTCCTCCTTGCAAAACAGCTCGAGCTCAGTGAGGTTGGATGGAGAGCATTTGTGAACAGCAGTTTTCAGTTCTTTCCACAGATTCTCGATTGGATTCAGGTCTGGACTTTGACTTGGCCATTCTAACACCTGGATATGTTTATTTTTGAACCATTCCATTGTAGATTTTGCTTTATGTTTTGGATCATTGTCTTGTTGGAAGACAAATCTCCGTCCCAGTCTCAGGTCTTTTGCAGACTCCATCAGGTTTTCTTCCAGAATGGTCCTGTATTTGGCTCCATCCATCTTCCCATCAATTTTAACCATCTTCCCTGTCCCTGCTGAAGAAAAGCAGGCCCAAACCATGATGCTGCCACCACCATGTTTGACAGTGGGGATGGTGTGGTCAGGGTGATGAGCTGTGTTGCTTTTACGCCAAACATAACGTTTTGCATTGTTGCCAAAAAGTTCAATTTTGGTTTCATCTGACCAGAGCACCTTCTTCCACATGTTTGGTGTGTCTCCCAGGTGGCTTGTGGCAAACTTTAAACAACACTTTTTATGGATATCTTTAAGAAATGGCTTTCTTCTTGCAACTCTTCCATAAAGGCCAGATTTGTGCAATATACGACTGATTGTTGTCCTATGGACAGAGTGTCCCACCTCAGCTGTAGATCTCTGCAGTTCATCCAGAGTGATCATGGGCCTCTTGGCTGCATCTCTGATCAGTCTTCTCCTTGTATGAGCTGAAAGTTTAGAGGGACGGCCAGGTCTTGGTAGATTTGCAGTGGTCTGATACTCCTTCCATTTCAATATTATCGCTTGCACAGTGCTCCTTGGGATGTTTAAAGCTTGGGAAATCTTTTTGTATCCAAATCCGGCTTTAAACTTCTTCACAACAGTATCTCGGACCTGCCTGGTGTGTTCCTTGTTCTTCATGATGCTCTCTGCGCTTTTAACGGACCTCTGAGACTATCACAGTGCAGGTGCATTTATACGGAGACTTGATTACACACAGGTGGATTGTATTTATCATCATTAGTCATTTAGCTCAACATTGGATCATTCAGAGATCCTCACTGAACTTCTGGAGAGAGTTTGCTGCACTGAAAGTAAAGGGGCGGAATAATTTTGCACGCCCAATTTTTCAGTTTTTGATTTGTTAAAAAAGTTTGAAATATCCAATAAATTTCGTTCCACTTCATGATTGTGTCCCACTTGTTGTTGATTCTTCACAAAAATACAGTTTTATATCTTTATGTTTGAAGCCTGAAATGTGGCAAAAGCTCGCAAAGTTCAAGGGGGCGGAATACTTTCGCAAGGCACTGTACCTGGTTAAATAAAGGTGAAATAAATAAATAAAACAAAACATATTCAGAGTAGTCTGGTGCCTTTTATGTACAGATTTGCATGGCCTATATTTACCTTAGGGCCTATAATGAACATGCTAGTTAATTGATTGAAGTGGTATTGCCTACCTTAAAGTGAAAGGTTTAGCCTCCTTTGATCTTTTTTTCACAATATGGACATCTCTTTAAGCAGCTCTCATCCCCAAAACAATGGATTTTAAGGTGAATCAGCATTTCTATAAAACAAGACAAACTCATAATGGTCTTTGTAGAGGGCCAAGAAAAGACAGGCAGTAGATTAGATAGCATTGTTTCTACACTGAGAGTAGGCCTACATTTTAGCCTATTTTCATTTATTTTATTTGTTTACATTTATTTAAAGCAGTAACTCCCCTCAATGTATACTGATTATTTAATGATTCTAGGACCAAGAAAATATTTTCTAAATTGCGTCTGAAGTTTCAGAATTGTATTTTCATTAATGGGAAAATATGGTCATTTTTTTCAAATTCCTGAAAAGTTTGTGTTTTGGAGAGAAGAGGTTTTCATCAGACAGAAATCAATATCAATAATTAGTTTCCCCCCAAACAATATTTGATTAACCTGTATTAAAGATCAGAGCAGGTGGGCTTTAAGCCTACGTTAGGGAAAAGGGATACCTAGTCAGTTGAGCAACGGAATGCATTCAACCGAAATGTGTCTTCTGCATGTAACCCAACCCCTCTGAATCATAGAGGTGCGTGGGGACACCATCTACGTTATGGACACCATCTACGTATTATATTATTCAACACGGGCACTTAACGGTGCAAAAGAAACTAATCCACTAAGCACGTCTTCAGATAAGCCTGGCAAAACGTATCAATTGGCTACTGGAGAGTGTAGATTCAGGTAGTACCCTTCCATTGTATTTTATAAGTTACAGCAGCTAATGAACATTCAAATGAATGGGCTTTAGGGTTGTATCTACATGTAGAATGAGCTGGTTAGATCTATTTGAATGTGAAACGATCCCTTTAGAGTTTGGCCATATTTCCGTTGTTGAATGTAAGCCACAGGAAATTGGTGGCACCTTAATTGGTGAGGACGGGCTCCTGGTAATGGCTGGAGTGGAATAGGTGGAATGTTATCTTATTTACATGTGTTTGATGGCACTCAAGGACATTCAGAGACTTTTCCCGAAGCCACTCCTTCGTTGTCTTGGCTGTGTGCTTAGGGTCGCTGTCCTGTTGGACGGTGAACCTTCACCTCAGTCTGAGGTCCTGAGCTCTCTGGAGCAGGCTCTCTTTACTTGATCAAGGATCTTCATCAAGGATCACTCTGTACTTTGCTCTGTTAATCTTTCCCTCGATCCTGACTAGTCTCCCAGTCCCTGCCGCTGAAAAACATCCCCACAGCATGATGCTGCCACCACCATGCTTCACCGTAGGGATGGTGCCAGGTTTCCTCCAGATGTGACACTTGGCATTCAGGCCAAAGAGTTCAATCTTGGTTACATCAGACCAGAGAATCTTGTTTCTCATGATCTGAGAGCGCTTTAGGTGCCTTTTGGAAAACTCCAAGCGTGCCGTGTGCCTTATTCATTTAATTTCGATTTTGTCTCATTGCTGCAACTCCCCAATGGGCTCGGGAGAGGCGAAGGTGGAGTCATGTGTCCTCCAAAATATGACCCACCTGAACGTGCTTCTTAACCTGGAAGCCAGCCGCACCTATGTGTCAGAGGAAACACCGTTCAACTGCCGAATGGGGTCAGCCTGCAGGCACCTGGCCCGCCAGAAGGAGTTGCTAGGGCGCGATGAGCAAAGTTAAGCCCCTCCAGCCAAACCCTACCCTAAGCCAGACGACGCTGAGCCAATTGTGCGCTGTCCTATTGGACTTGTGGCACAGCCCGGGAATGAACCCTGGTCTGTAGTAGTGCCCCTAGCACTGCGATGCTGTGCCGTAGTCCGCTGCGCCACTTGGGAGGCCCGTCATGTGCCTTTTACTGAGGGGTGGATTCCGCCTAGCCACTCTGTCATAAAGGTCTGATTGGTGGAGTGCTGCATAGATGGTTATCCTTCTCCACAGAGGAACTCTGGAGCTCTGTCGGAGTGACCATCGGGTTCTTGGTCACCTCCCTGACCAAGGCCCGTATCCCCCGATTGCTTAGTTTGGCCTGGCGGCCAACTATAGGAAGAGTCTTGGTGCTTCCAAACTTCTTCCATTGAAGAATGATGGCCACTGTGTTCTTGGGGACCTTCAATGCTGCAGAGATTTTTTGCCTCAACACAATCTTTGAGAGTCTTGGACAAGAGTCTTGGAGCTCTACGGACAATTCCTTGGACCTCATAGCTTTGTTTTTGCTCTGACATGCACTGTCATCTGTGGGACCGTATATAGACAAGTGTGTGCCTTTCTAAATCATGTTCAATCAATTTAATTTACCACAGGTGGACTCCAGTCAAGTTATAGAAACATCAAGGATGATCAATGGAAACAGGATGCACGTGAGATTTATTTCAAGTCTCATAGCAAAGAGTCTGAGTACTTCTGTAGATATTTATATTTTTTATTTTTAAGGAATTTGTTTAATTTTAAAAACCTGTTTTCGCTTAATCATTATGGGTTATTGTGTGTAGATTGATGGGGAACATTTTTTGATCAATTTTAGAATAAGGCTGTAACGTAACAAAATATGCAAAAGGGAAGGGGTCTGAATTCTTTCAGAATGCATTATAAATACACAATGAGTAACGATAACATGGGGTACCAGTACCGAGTCGATGTGCAGGGGTACGAGGTAATTGAGGTGCCTGGTATAGAGGTCCTGGATGGCAGGGAGCTCGGCCCTAGTGATGTACTGGGCCGTACGCACAAACCTCTGTAGCACCTTGCAGGTCGGATGCCAAGCAGTTGCCATCCCAAGCGGTGACGCAGCCAGTGCTCTCAATGCAGCTGCCAAATCTTTTCAGCCTCCTGAGGGGGAAGAGGCGTTATCGTGCCCTCTTCACGACTGCGTTGGTGTGTGTGGACCATGATAATTCCTTAGTGATGTGGACATGTGAAACATGGGACACGTTTAGAACCTAAATGTCAGTGTTTAAAACTGAACCATTAGCTATTTAGATTTGCCAGTAAGTATTCTCATCTTAAACACAGGCGTTTAGAATGCAAGACTAAACATGACAGTCAGCTTTTTCCAGTCAGTTTCCAACCAGAAGAACACCTAAATCTCCTTAGTGTTCAGATTTGAACCACTAGTGTTTACTTTCCCATCGTGGAATACATTTAGTCATTAGAAATTGATGTGACTTTCCCTGCCTTTAATTCAGATGAGTGTTAGGAATGTCTGTCCCCTTACCTACCTTTCAGCACAACTGAACAGGACATTTGATTCAAGAAATCCTGGTGTTGTTGTTACTCGGCTATGTTGACTTAAATTCCGTTAACTCTCTCAGAGTGAAAATATATGGGAAAGGCCTCATCATATTTCCCAGCATGATTTTTCGCACGTAGACTTTTAGAAAAAGTTTATTTTAATATCCGTTTCCTCATGCACACTGATTCATTGATCTTAAACTACACAGAGACAAAAACTTCTATTGTTCTAAACTAATCCAATCTGTAAGGGGTTGGATTTATTGCACCTGTTACTGAGATGGTTGTTCCAGTTTAGATGGTTGAGGTAGCCTTGTTTGTTAAGTCCTTCACCATAGCAGTCACTCAGTGCAGCTTGTGGTTGATCAAATATTCTAATCGTTGGGTGTCCTCCCTCAAATCACTTCACAAACCAACCTATTGTGACTGGCACGTCTGATGTGGCCCATGAGCTGGGATTTTCAGACCACAATGTTGAGGATAACTAGGCCGTAACTAAAGGCCTTGTGAAAACATATAATACAGTATGTGGTTATAACGGGTTGATTTTGAATTGAAATACGTTCACTTAGGCAGTCACTTTGTGAAGGCTTCAGGGATATCATTTATTGAACTCAGCAATCTATTTCACTAACAGACACGGTCGTGGGTGGGTCTCGCTCACATTCACTTGAAAGGCATGCTTGGAAATATGGAAACAACTTTACACCCAGTGAAAACAACACCCCCAGTTTTTAGCGTTGAATAAATGTGTTTAAAAAGTGTTACAGCGTATAAACATGTTCTGGTCTTTACAATCTAAACATTGTGACACGTTTTCATTGAAACTTTAAACACATTGGCGTGTTTAAAAAGTGTTACGGAAGATTGTTTAGTTATGTGTTCAGATCTTAAACACGTGGTTTTAGCTAGATAGGTATGGAAACTCAAATTATATACAAGTGTTATTACACTGTAATTATACTGTACGAGATACGTTCCACGAAGAAAGAGTTTATATGGATGTAAGCCACAACGTAGCAGTTTTGACTAACTATTTGATTTTCCATAAAAACATTCTAGCCATCTGTTACATCACCTTCCAGGTCCAGTGAAACCTGTTCAGAGACACACAATACAGCCTGCTGTACAGAGGCTAGAGAAAGCAGCTCCAATTGCTGATTCATTACAGATTATGTCATAACCCATGTGCCTTTCACAAAGTATGTTGTCGTACAATAGAAAATATTCCTGGGCTGCATTCCAAATGTGGAGGCGTGGAAAATGAAGGTAACATAGCCTACAAACACCTACAAGCACGTACTCACACACACACACACACACACACACACACACACACACACACACACACACACACACACACACACACACACACACACACACACACACACACACAGACAGACAGACAGACAGACGAAAGATAGTCCTCTGTCCATGGTTTTTATGAAGTGTATAAATGTAGGTCCATTATCATTTCTACACAGTTTCCATTTTGGTTTTAGTCATTTAAAGTATATTGATATACTGTATATATTTTTTACTCGATCCATCCGTCGACCTGATTGGACCCCCTCATGGGCTGGATCCAGTGTCTCAGTGCAGACCGAGACATCCCATAGGGAAGTGAATGATAAGACGAGCACGGTGCCTCTCATGATTACACAGAGGTTAACAGTATAAACACAATTTCATTTTCTTTGAAAAAAAATGGAATATGATAAAGGACCAGGGCCACTACATGGAGAGTGCATGTATAACCTATAGATGTAGTATTGTACACAGTGTTTTATAAGTGGGTCAGCCCATGGCCTTGCATGGCTGTAGAGTGTATTGATGGCTTGCCTTATAATGAGTTTACCTGACCTGGCTCATACTCAGCCCATGGCTCATACTCAGCCCATGGCTCATACTCAGCCCATGGCTCATACTCAGCCCATGGCTCATACTCATGGGTTTCTGGTTTCAACAGATGGAGAAGGGGTTAGGAGCCAGTTATGTTTGAATAATACGAACATGTTTAAAATATTATCCAATGAATCAATCTTGCAATAGCCTATCTACATGAGCTGGATAGATATGGAAATGATATTGTCGTTATTACATTATAATTACACTGTAAGAGACACATTCCATATACATTTGACTAAAGAGTTTATATGGATACAGGCCACAGCATCAAAACATTCGGCAGGAGGATGAGTCACTTGACTTGACACTAACGGCTTGCCATGTGAGGGGTACATGTTATGGGGTACACGTTCCAAATGGTACACGTTATGGGGTACACGTTATGGGGTACACGTTACAAACGGTACACGTTATGGGGTACACGTTACAAATGGTACACGTTATGGGGTACACGTTACAAACGGTACACGTTATGGGGTACACATTACAAACGGTACACGTTATGGGGTACACATTACAAACGGTACACGTTATGGGGTACACGTTACAAACGGTACATGTTATGGGGTACACATTACAAACGGTACACGTTATGGGGTACACGTTACAAATGGTACACATTATGGGGTACACGTTACAAACGGTACACGTTATGGGGTACACGTTACAAACGGTACACGTTATGGGGTACACGTTACAAACGGTACACGTTATGTACTCAAGGCTGATGATGCTGTATCCATAGGCTGATAATATTGGCTGTAGTTGTTAGTGCTAGCTGGATAGACAGACATCAGAAGGGCAGAATTCACTTTTGGAACCTCCCAGGGTGCCTGTGTGTGTGTGTGTGTGTGTGTGTGTGTGTGTGTGTGTGTGTGTGTGTGTGTGTGTGTGTGTGTGTGTGTGTGTGTGTGTGTGTGTGTGTGTGTGTGTGTGTGTGTGTGTGTGCGTGTTTGTGTTTGTGTGTGTGTGTGTGTGTGTGCACTGTAAAAAAAAATAGTTTAAACTAAATATTATTAAGTACCTGATTCCACAGCCTTTTTTTTGTTTACTCAACTTTTCGGTCAAAGTGTTACCTGAACGTAACATTTTTAGTCGGCCCTTAGCTCCAAAATGAGGAAACGTAGAAAAAAATTAAGTCAACTTTAGAAAAATTGTTTGCTCAATTCAAATATAAATGATTATTATTATTTTGGCTGTGGATGTAGTTTCAAACACAGTGCTTTTAACATACAAAGTATTCAACATACATGATTACATTGTTCACGTTCATTTATACATGAATTAGTATTCAACATGTCTTCTCCTGGGATTTGAACTCACAACCTCTTGGTACACAGCATTTCAATCTTCCTGCTACACAACTATGTCTGTGTCAATAACTGATTTCAATGGTATTGCTACACTTTGCACTTCAAAGTAAACCTCTGCTATGTTAAACGTACACTCAAGAAAAACTATTTTATTCATCATAATGATTAAGGAGTAACATTAAAAAACAAAATATGCCCCACGAACATTAGACAACTATACAGAAAAACCTCAAATTGATTAAATAAGTAAATCAAATCAATGATGAGAGAATAGTCAGATGAACTGATAATTGATACAGACATGGTGTTGTAGCAGGAAGTTTCGAATGTCATGAAACAAGAGATTGTGAGTTCAAATCCCAGGTGAGGACATGTTGAATAATAATTACTGTATAAATGAACATGCACAATGTGTGTCAAATATGTCAATTGAAAACATTGTACGTTACAATCTGTTTGTGTAACTAGATACAGTACACAGCCTTTTTTAAAGTTAAGATGCAAAAATAAACATTTGGGGTTGATTGAACATACAGTAATACAGTAAGAGAAAATACATGATTTTAAGTGGACAGAATTGTTTCCTATGTTTTCTCAAGTTGGAACCAACTAAAAATGTTACGTTCAGGTAACAGTTTGACCGTAGAGTTGAGTAAACAAAAAAAAGGCTGTGGAATCAGGTACTTAATTATAACTACATTTGTTGGTGTTTTTGTAACTGTGTGTGCGTGCACAGCATATGTGAACAAAGAAAGTCGATATCCACAAGTCTGGACACAGAACTGTTGTAACGATTTTGAGAAGTCATTCAAGAGAGGACAACTACAGACTCCAGTAAAAATTTTGGCTGTGCTTGTTGTGTTTAAAAAGAAAGCACAACTGTATAATTATTTCCTGAATTTGACTATAGTTGATTTTCAAATAAAATCCTCATCATCATCACCATGGCCACCAACACTTCCAACTGCTTGTAATCTATAAGTAGCGTGTGATCGTCCTGATTTAGGAGGGGAGATGAGCACATGCGAGAACAGCTGTAGCGACGTGGCTGTTGCCGTGGAGACACTGAATGACATGTCGTCGTGGTAATTCTGTTCTGTTTGCAGTTCTAACTCACGTTTCCACTGTGTCCAGATTGGCCCGGGGGTTGGTTCCTCTCATTTCTCTGACTAATTGCTCGGAAAGTGGAGACGTTTCTTGACTCTGTGCATCAGTGTGTAAAGAAAGGCAAAGGGGGCTTTGTTAATGGATGTGGTTCAGATGGTGAACCACACTCACGTAACTATACTGAACAAAAATATAAACACAACATGAAAACTATTTTGAAGGTTTTACTGAGTTATATTTCGTATAAGGAAATCAGTCAATTTAAATATATCCAATAGGCCCCAATCTATGGATTTCATATGACTGGGAAGAGAGATATGCTTCTGTTGGTCACAGATACTGTACATAAAAAATAGGTAGTGGCGTTGATCAGAAAACCAGTCAGAATCTGGTATGACCACCATTTGCCTCATGCAGTGCTACACATCTCCTTCACATAGAGTTGATCAGGCTGTTGATTGTGGCCTTTGTCATGTTGTCCCACTCCTCTTCAATGGCTGTGAGAAGTTGCTGGATATTGGTGGGAACTGGAACACACTGTCGTACATCTCGATCCAGAGCATCTCAAACATGCTCAATGGGGTACATGTATGGTGAGTATGCAGGCCATGGAAGAACTGGGACATTTTCAGCTTCCAGGATGGATGTACAAATCCTTACAACATGGGTGCCGTGCAGTATCATGCTGAAACATGTGGTGACGGCAACGGATGAATGGCATGACAATGGATATCATCACATTTAAATTGCGATTGATAAAATACCATTGTTTTTGTTGTGCGTAGCTTATGCTTGCCCTTACCATAACCCCACCACCACCATGGGGCACTCTGTTCACAACATTGACATCCGCAAACTGTTCGCCCACACAACACCATACAAGTGGTCTACGGTTGTGAGGCTGGCTGGCTGGACGGGCTGGCAAATTCTCTAAAACCACGTTGGAGGTCACTTATGGTAGAGTAATGAACATTCAATTATCTGGCAACAGCTCTGGTAGACATTCCTGCAGTCAGCATGCCAATTGCACACTCCTTCAAAACTTGAGACATCGGGGCTTTGCATTGTGTGACAAAACTGCACATTTTAGAGTGGCCTTTTATTGTCCCCAGCACAAAGTGCACCTGTGGAATCTTCATGCTGTTTAATAAGCTTCTTGATATTCCACACATCTCAGGCAGATGGATTTCTGGGATCTTTCATTTCAGCTCATGAAACATGGGACCAACACTTTACATGTTGTGTTTATATTTTTGTTCAGTGTAGTTTACCTGAGACCTAAGGCCTTGCCTTAGCTAAACAAAATAAGCTTTAGTTCTACAGGCTAACACAGTCTTGTGGTGTGCAAGAGACGGGGATTTGAAAAATCCCATGTCTTGCAGAAACTCAATGTTGGGGTCTGACTCGCTGAGTGTTATGTATAGAGACAGAGACAGTACAGTGATGGATCGAGCACAGGTTACTACGGAGGCTGTGATGTAACATGTCATTACAGGCTCCGTCCCAAATTACACTCTATTCTCTAGCTACTGCACTACTTCCACCAGGGCCAATATGGATCCTGTGGTGGGAAAACAGTTGTAGAGCTTTTCTCTGTAGTGATTTCTGTCCTTTGATTAAATCATGCATTTGAATTAGTTTCATAAGTAATGGGGTAACTGGTGAAACATGACAGACACAGACCGTTAGTCACAAAGCACTCTCTTCTTCAAAAGGCATGGTACAAAATGTATTAGTGTAACAGACATTTTACATTTAATTCACTGAAATCCATAGCAACAAAATGGCGCTGCCGAATCAAATTTCAAAAAGTTGTTTCTATCTTACTGGAATACAGCTAAATGTGAAAACGGTGTATAAAGATCGACATCTTTGAAGATCTGGTAACGGTGTGAGATGAAAACACTCCCTTTGCCTTGTGTGTGTTTGTGTTTGTGTGTGTGTGTGTTTGTGTGTGTGTGTGTGTGTGTGTGTGTGTGTGTGTGTGTGTGTGTGTGTGTGTGTGTGTGTGTGTGTGTGTGTGTGTGTGTGTGTGTGTGTGTGTGTGTGTGTGTGTGTGTGTGTGCGAGCGAGCGTACGCCTGAGTGTAGGACAGGTGCACTGATATTCTTGTTGCTCTCAGAACAATAGCTTTTATGGGAGCCAGGAATAAGCTCTTTGAAGCGATGTGCTGCTGTTGTGTGTCACGACTAGTTAGATTCTCCAATACAAACACTGCCCACGCCTTTCTACCATAACAACAACTACTGGACCTATTGAAGTCTGAGCACCAATCATGTTCTGTTTACAGTCGCTGCAGGGGTTAAGCACTGTCAATGAGGTGCAGTTCAGCATAGCCTGATTCACTGTCACTCAACTACACTCTTAGAAAAAAAGGGTTCCAAAAGGGTTCTTTGGATGGAAAAAGGGTTCTACCTGGAACCAAAAAGGGTTCTTCAAAGTGTTCTCCTATGGGGGCAGCTGAAGAACCCTTTTTAGGTTCTAGATAGCACCTTTTTTTCTAAGAGTGTGGCTATGTGGAGTAGACCTCAGTATTATAAAGAAGTCCTCTTATAAAAAGCCCTGGTCTCTGTGTCTCCTAACGCAATATATACATTCACATCTCATTCACGGACTGTGGTGACAGTAGTAGCTGTGGGTGGATTTCCAATCAAGAGTGTATATGAATAATTTAAAGCTGCGTTTGGTGGCTATTATAACGTGTGTCTGTCTGGGTGTGTGTGTGTGCATATGTATCTGTGTGTGTGTGTGTGTGTGTGTGTGTGTAGGGAGGTATGTGTGAAGGCATCATGCAGAGTGTAAACATTTACAGATTCCTTAATAAGACCAGCAGGACTCCCAGCTCTAAGCCTCATCCCTGTCAGGCATCATGTCAAATAGCATGTCATGTGTTTACCCTAGCCATATGTCTCTACATGCCATATGCTATTCATTTATACAGCAGAGAGGTGATGTGTCATAGGTATGGCTGATGGAGCGACACCACACCAGCTGATTCTCTGACTGCGTCTGAAATGGTACCCTATTCCTAACATTACGTTGTGTAACACACCCTATTCCTAGCATTATGTTGTGTAACACACCCTATTCCTAGCATTATGTTGTGTAACACACCCTATTCCTAGCATTATGTTGTGTAACACACCCTATTCCTAGCATTATGTTGTGTAACACACCCTATTCCTAGCATTATGTTGTGTAAAACACCCTATTCCTAACATTATGTTGTGTAACACACCCTATTCCTAGCATTATGTTGTGTAACACACCCTATTCCTAGCATTATGTTGTGTAACACACCCTATTCCTAACCTTATATTGTGTAAAACACCCTATTCCTAACATTATATTGTGTAACACACCCTATTCCAAACATTATATTGTGTAACACACCATATTCCTAACATTATATTGTGTAAAACACCCTATTCCTAACATTATATTGTGTAACACACCCTATTCCTAACATTATATTGTGTAACACACCCTATTCCTAACATTATATTGTGTAACACACCCTATTCCTAACATTATATTATATAACACACCCTATTCCTAACATTATATTATATAACACACCCTATTCCCTCTGGGCCTTGGTTGAAAGTATAATGAGGAGTAGGGTGCCATTTCCACCTCTGTATCTCATCTGTCTGCCAGCGTGATGACATCATCTAGTGTGGAGAATGATGACAGTGGACACACTGACTTTTCTGTCTGCTGCCAGCGTGATTGACAGCTCTCGGTAGCCAAAGGCACTACCCAGCTGCACTCTGTCCCTCCCTCCCTCCTTAGCTGACATCTCCTACAGCCACATGAGCCGGACCATAACATTGACAGGGATTGTTTGGGGTGTTGGTGTGTGTGTGTGTGTACTGTGTGTGGGCGTACGTGGAAGGGAGTGTGTGTCTCAGTGGCTGTCATCTCCAACTACTGTTGACAAGGCTTGTTTGGTGAGGACTTCTGTCAATGGGGTAGTGTGGTCTTGACAGCGATTGTTGTTTGGTGGTGCTCTGTGTGTGATGTGTGTGTATGTGTCTGTGTATGTGTGTGTGTGTGTGGTTCTGCCCATGAGGTTGTGGTCTTGATCGTGATCTTTTGGTGGGGTGAGGTCTGTGTGTCTGCGTGTGGTCTTGACAGCGATTGTTTGGTCAGTTTGTTAAGACGTTATTGATTACTTTGAGGACTAGAATTTTCCCAGAGACTCCTGGACTCGTATCCACAAAGCGACTTTAGGATGATATGACACTGCCAAGACAAAGTCTGAGCCATGAGTAAAATCAACTCATAACAGTTTCTAAGCTGGTAATCAGTACAGTTTGAGGTACTGCAAAGGAAAAATAGTAATGCTCTTTGACATTGTTGTAAATGATTGGGAATAACCAATTGCTATGAGGGATCACCAGCTGCGCACGTTTCAGAGAACCACGGTGAATGTAACTGTCAAATGTCGCAATGGTAAAACATTTGATAGAATTCGACTGACACGATCACTTTGCCTACTCTTAAGTCTTTGCTAATATGTTGCTGTGCATAACATATATCATGTCTTTTTATTTATTCCAAAAGCGCCATTTCTTATAATATTACCGTTAAATCAACACACTCAACACTACCATTTAAAACAACTCTAAATGCCTTTGGCACAGTTGGCATCAAATCACTTGCCGATAATGTTGCATAACATGTTTGAATGGTCAATCATTTTCACCGAACACAATCAAAGTTGACATAGGCCCTAGATGCCTTTACTTTAGGCACGTTTTGTTAAGGTGTTATTGCGCTCCGAAGGGATTAGTTGAAACAAAGTGACGTAGGTTAGTTAAATAATCAAACGAAAAATGTGACTATTTATTAGCTTATGGGGTTATAAGTATAGTATGTAGGAATATCATGTGAAATCATTTTCAAAAGTATGTCGGTCTAGATTATTTATGGGTTGATCATATAGAAATATCAAAACATTCTTTCAACAACTCCAAAGCAATTGCCGGTAGAACAGGAACCACTGACTACGTTTTCTATTATCAAGAGTTGCTGGTAACGCAACTCATGAGGTGTCCTTAATATCTGTCGACTAGGGGGGACTCCTATGACTAAAAAGGCTTCATGCATAGCTTTGATTTTTACCCATAAGAGTAGGAGTAAAATGTCTCTATCCCAGCACTTACCACCAATTTTCTAGTCTGAAACACTTTGTGGATAAGGCCCCTGGTCCTAAGAGCCTTCAGTCTAATGTTCACACGGTGAGGATGTTCTTGAAACTTGCAGTGTGCTACACAGCATGTTGCGCGTTTCATCAAACTCATGTTTCATGTTCTATTCATTCAAGTATCACCCCCATTTTCAAAGAGCAGCTTGCATCGGACATCTATTACCAAAGGAGAGCTCCTCCTCTGTTTCACTCTTTGTGCTGAGTTTACAGCAGATATAGTTCGCTATCTCACTGTCTGTGAAATGGAGATTGTGAAGAAAGTGTAGCAAAATGGCTACTGCCTGTGCAGCCGTTTTCTCCTGAAATCAAGATGTATGTAGAGTAGCTGTGTGGGGAGTTACTTGTACTTTTTACATGTAACATTGCAGGATTCCTTTCCATCCAATTAACCTCTGTTGTCTTGGGTTCCCTATGGTTAGAGACAGTGATTAAACACTTGAACTCTGCAGGTGTTGGGACAAACAAGTGTACCCTTTAACTTGTTAGGGCACTTCTGTTCCCTTATCTCCTGGCAGAAATACTCAATCCAAATGAAAGTGTCTGGACCAGTACTGAGATATATGAACAACAAGTAGGAACCACATCAGCAAGTAGCCATTTTGAGAGTTTTTTATTTAATGGATTAACCTTATTCCCTAACAATCCTAGCCTTGAAACAATGTTAACAAATGAACATATCAAATGCCATTAAATACATAGACTTGTTCTTATTCAACTGTACTCATAAAAAATACATTAAAATATGCAGGAATCCTTAAACACTGGTGCTTACTGGTGGTAAAGGGGTACCAATATTAATAATGCATAAAAATGAAGCAGTTATATTTTAAATATTGATTTATGCACTTTAAATATTGCATATTGCCTTAAAACGTATAAGGTTTGATATACAGTGCCTTGCAAAATTATTCAGATTTCCTCACATTTTATGGTTTCAAAATAGGATGCAAATATTTTGTCAACAATCTACACAAAATACTCTGTCAAAGTGGAAAAAAAATATGTAGTAATATGATAAAAATGTAATAACTAAAATATAGTCCTTGCAGAAGTATTCAACTCTCTGAGTCAATATATGTTAGAATCACCTTTGCCATCAATTACTGTTGTGAGTCTTCTTGGGTGGGTCTACAAGAGATTTGTACACATGGAATGTGCGATATTTGCCCATTATTCCTTACAAAATTCTTCAAACTCTGTCAAGATGTTGGGGATCATGGCTAGACAGCAATGTTCAAGTCTTGACCTAGTTTTTCAAGCACTGCGACTGTAAAACTGTAACCAGGCCACTCAGGACATTCACTGTCTTCTTGGTACACAAAGCAACTCCAGTGTAGATTTGGCCTTGTGTTGTAGGTTATTGTCCTGCTCATATTACTTTTAGAAAATAGATATCAAATGAATAATAAGCTTTAAAAAGAGCCCAATCACAACACAGTATGAAGATTTAGAAGGGGTTTTGGGGTTGTTGCACCAAAGTCACTGGTTGGATTGGATATTCATTTGCATCATATAGTTACTGACCAAACATGTTTCCACAGAACTTTCTCTGAACTAGAATATTACAAATCTTCCTTTTCTAAAGTGTTTATGTGGTGTGTCAGGTCCGTGTTGTGTACTCAACATGTGTTGATGTTGCCACTACTTTTCAGGGACGGAATGTGCTCTTCATTTCCTCCTATAAGGTTGATCTACACTGAGTGTGCAAAGCATTAGGAACTTTCCATGACAGACTGATCAGGTGAAAGCTATGATCCCTTATTGATGTAACTTGTTAAATCCACTTCAAATCAGTGTAGATGAAGGGGAGGAGACAGGTTAAAGAAGGATTTTTTAAGCCTTGAGACAATTGAGACATGGATTGTGTATGTGTGCCATCCATTCATGAGGTGAATGGGCAAGGCAAATATGTATACTGTATGCCTTTGAACGAGGTATGGGGGGGGGGGGGGCCTTATGTTCTTTGTTTTACACACTCAGTGGAAGGAATAATTGAGTTATCCTATCCATGTTCTGTCTCTTGGACGGAAGGTAGCCTATTGGTTAGGTGCATTGGGCCAGTAACTGAAAGGGTACTGGTTCAAATCCCCAAGCAAACTAGGTGGGAAATCTGCCGATGTGCCCTTGGGCAAGGCCCTTAACCCTAATTGCTCCAGAGAACTGTCAATAATGGCTGATCCCTGGCTCTGACCCCACTCTCAGGGAGTGAGATATGCAAAAATGATACCTCCAAGGGAAAATGGAAGCACCCACCTAATTAGCTTATCATTCTGTTCATTAAGAAGCAGTAGTTTGGTACTGTAGTTGGCCTTGTAAAAGCAGACTGGCGTACCACAAACACAATAGATGCCCTCCCCAGAGACATGGTGGTGGGCAGGGCACAGTGAAATCAGCTCTACCAGAACTGCTCTGGCAGTTTAGAGCATGCTGTGCTCTACAAGTGGTGTCTTGTGTCTGTGATACTAAACAGTGTGTCCCTAGGGGCTGGAAAAACAAATAGAGCCACAGTAGTAATAGAGCACACACACACACACACACACACACACACGGGAGGGCTGCAGTACAGTGGATTTTCACAGCTTGGAAAGTCAAATATACCCCAGAGTTGATCAACGCTGTGCTCACAGCTCCCCCTGCAGGTCACAGCAGGGAATGGCATTGCCTGTGTGTGTCACCGTGTAAAAAGCTGAACTATAAATAGCCCTATGTGAACAGTGCCACAACAGCCAGAAGTGTGAGGTAATGGGCATGTTGAGACATGTAACCAGTAGGTAGAATTAGACCATGTGTGTGTAGTGTGAGCAAAAATATCCACTATAAAAAGCTTCTGTATGTAAAATATACTATTTCATACGTTCCAGCTTCTATTGAAAAATAACGACTTCACCAAATTCACTGTTCCTCTCTCAGGCTTATACAGAGAGACGCATCCATGGTTATATTACAAGCAGGCTTGAATACTGTAATGCTCTCCTGTCTGGTCTACCCAAGAAAGCCATTGGTCAACTGCAAAACATACAGAATGCTGCAGCGTGGGTACTGACCAAGACCAGACGGAGAGCACACATTACACCGGTTTTAAAGTCTCTGCACTGCCTGCCTTTGAGTTTTAGAATGAGTGTGTAGGGGGGATAGGGAGGCAGGCACTGTGCGAATGAGTGAGTGTGTGTAGGGGTGTGTGTGTGTGTGTGTGTGTGTGTGTGTGTGTGTGTGTGTGTAAGTGAGTGAGTGAGTGAGTGAGTGAGTGAGTGATAGACAGAGGCAGAGAGAGAGAGTATGCTCACTGAACTCTGAAATGAAATGCTTCACATCGAATTCTGAAATCCAAAACCTAATTCACCTCAGAATAATGCAAAAAAATCCTTAATGTTATTCTGGGTTGAGATTGTCTACTAATAATTTATAAGCCTCCGTGACTTTAGCACAAATTACTGACCTTTACAATGATTGACATCCACATCAATATTCAACCACACTGGTTGGTGAGCATCAATACCAAACCCAATTCTGTTATTGCTGAACATTCTAATTGTCTGTGGAGCTGTTTCTATAAATACCTCCAGTATCAGTTTATTTGATAGCTTCGTGTAATTTCGAGGCATTTAAACAGTTCTGTCCACTCACCTTGAAAAGGATTATAGGCAATTTATGCTTGATACAAAAATGTGGTAGGAGGCGGCGTATGGATTGTGTGACACAATTGCGGAGCTTCCGGAGGCCAAGTTGAGCTCTGTACTGCATCGCCGTGCACCTCTCCAATTATTTAACAATGCGGAGGGCTCCATATAGCTTTGCATTGACATGATTGGTTGACGGTAGGTGAGGGCGGGAGTTCCTGTATAAACATAAACTCACTTCCTTGACAACTTCCTATACAACAGCTCTACGCTGCTCTGCGAAGCACCAAAATGATGACTTCTGGAGAGGCCGTATCACCGTAAATGCAGACGTCGGATTGACCATGCAGCGCCTTTTAGAGGCAGTTGATGTGTAAGCAATATGGCAGTAGCTCCACTTTGGTCTAGGATTCCTGGAATCATGAGGGAATAAGTAGGAAATTCGCAATTCTCCAACCAGGATTTATGGAAAACCAGAAAATGTATTGAAAATTCCTTGAATTTTGCATCCCCAACGTATACCTGTGTGTGTGTGTGTTTCTTTAGTGACTCAGGGTGGGCCTTCTAGCATCAGTCTAAGAGCGCCAGACACCCAGCAAGAGAAAGACAAACTAATCAGGCCTCAGACAAAACACTTTCAAACCTGCTGCCCCCAGCATGTGTTCAGATGGTGGAAATTAGTCAAACATCCTATCCCTTGTTGTTGTTAGAGGATATGTGAGTCAGTGTGTGTGTGTGTGTGTGTGTGTGCCTCACAGGAGATGGCAGAGAAAGGTAGAGCAGGTGAGTGGGTGAAGACAACAAGGTGATCTGATAACGTAAATGACACAGATATGATCAAATTTGATGTTTGAACAGCAGATAGTCTATATCTTAACAGCCTGGTGTGTGTGTGTGTGTGTGTGTGTGTGTGTGTGTGTGTGTGTGTCTGCGTACTGGTGTCTGTGTATGACACTGTGTTGGAAGCTTCAGCATAAATGATAAAAATAGACTTGTGTCCGTGGGAAGTTTCCTGTAAGCTTAGATGACAGATACTGTTTCTTGTACTTTAATCAAAGAAACTAGATGCATCTATGAAACAAATACTTTCAAGCATAGGCTTCATCACTCATAAAGCATTAGACTACACATACTCACCTTTCCATATCAAGCATCAGTGATTGCAATGAAGGGCTATTGATACTATTTTCAGGTCATGTCCATTGGCTTTCCTCTCAACCTCTCTCTCATGTTCTCCAGAACTGCAAACACACATAAATGAATGTGTACCTACAGTAAATATATACATTTAAGGATACTTAAATTTAAGGATACTTCATTCTGGGCCGTTATGTTAACATTGAGTTGGCCAGAGTCATGGAAGGAGTGTTTGAAGGTCTTCTCTCTTCTCTGTTTTGGACCGCAGACAGTTAGCTCACAGTTAGTTAGCTCACAGTTAGCTAGCTCACAATTAGCTAGCTCACAGTTAGTTAGTTCACAGTTAGTTAGCTCACAGTTAGTTAGCTCACAGTTAGTTAGCTCACAGTTAGTTAACTCACAGTTAGTTAGCTCACAGTTAGTTAGCTCACAGTTATCTAGCTCACAGTTAGTTAGCTCACAGTTAGTTAGCTCACAGTTAGTTAACTCACAGTTAGTTAGCTCACAGTTAGTTAGCTCACAGTTATCTAGCTCACAGTTAGTTATCTCGTGTCAGGGTGGCAGCTGGTGACAGGTCATCAGAGGGAGGTGCACAAGGTGTTATCCAGTCTGACTGTTGCTCCGCCTCCTATCCTGCGGTCTAACTCCCCTGTCCTGACCTTCTTTATTATTCCATGGCTCACAGGCAATTAATGTCTCCGGGCCACTGGAATAATGTGAGGTGAATTAACCTCCCAGAACAGACGAGCTAATAGAGATTGTTTTGAACAACTACTCAAGTAACTAACACTTCTCCGTAACACCAACGAGGGGCCTCGATAATATCTGCCATTTAGCAGACGCTTTTATTCAAAGCAACTTACAGTCATTTGTGCTACATTACCATCCATTTGTTATGGTTAGGAATGACAGAGACAGCAGGTTCACCAAGACCTCAGTATGAGATGGGTTGGGAGTATGGCATTGTGTTGCAATACTGGCCATTTTATTCTCTATTAACTAGCCTTGAAAATATACGAGGAAAGTTGAGAAGATACAGGATTAGTTTCATGATGTTCAAGTTGGATAATACTGCGATTATTAAAGAGGTATCAAAAGCTTTGAGTTGACCAACACAGTGTGCATCGATTTCTACAGAAGTCTTGTGAGTGTCACATTCAGTTGCTAATTGTAAAGGCACGGGGGATTATTCAGGTATTTTATTGTCAAGTGCATCACTGTTACACATCTATCAACACACACAAACACCCACGTACGCAGGCACCCACACACACAGGTCTTTGCTCAGCAGAATAAATGTGTCTGTTCTCTTTGACAACAGCTAATATAGTCATAACAGGACAAACAAATTACAGAGTCCAGATAGTATCCAATCTAGCACCAATATAGAACACAGCATCCAATCACCAGTCTAACACTGCAACACAAAACCACGTGTCCAACATCGAACGGTCACTTTAGCAGGCGAGAGGAGGAGGACAGACCTACTATATACTGTATAAATCAAGTCATTACTAAGACAACAATCCCTCTGCTCTGGACAATCTTGCAAAATGAAATCATATTTTACTGTAAGCTATATTTATGGCTGCAATAGGAAAACATAACAGCATGGTTGCACATTGTGATTAAACTTGATTATAGAAACAAATGCAGGGACAGAGGAAAGGAGAATAAAGTGGTCCTATTGGTTCATCTAGTCAGCAGTAGGACTTGATGTGTTACTGAGAGAAATGCAGAAAAACGACATGTCCAACCTCTCCCCAATGATGGTTGAATCTGTTCAAGGGCATTGGTAACAGCAGTTCTGGGGTCAGTGGGTTCCTTAACGTCTTAGTTAAAGATTCACACTGTACGTTAGAGAAGTGCATGCTGTCAGCTTACCAATGTGTCTAGGCCCTCATCCCTTCTCTCTCTGTGAGACTGAGTACAGAGGACGTGGGGTTGGATGCCAGATCCTCTGTGTGGATTTGAGTGAGGGAGATAGAGGTACTCAGTGGGCTGCGCGCCTTGTTTCCGAAAGGGCAAAGCACACACTGCTTCGCGGAGCAGAGCAGCTGAGCAGAAGTTGTCAAGGAAATGAGTTTGTGTTTATACAGGACCTCCCTCCCTCACCTACCATCAACCAATATTGTCAATGCAGAGGTATAGGGATATTCTGTATGAAAGAAGCTCTCCGCATTGTTTCAACATTTGGGAAAAATGTCCACTTCTATATGGAGCCTCCGGAGGCTCCACCTCTATACGGGGCCTCCGGAGGCTCCACCTCTATACGGAGCCTCAGGAGGCTCCACCTCTATACGGAGCCTCTGGAGGCACCACCTCTATACAGAGCCTCCGGAGGCACCACCTCAATACAGAGCCTCCGGACAGCATTGCCGGATCAAGCATAAATCAGCCATTACACAATAGGCTACAAACGGTGTTGAGGTAGTTTCAACACACTCTTGAACTAACGCCACAAATCAAATATGATTTGTCCATTCATTCATTGTCATTTCTGTCTGCCAATGTAATTAATTACCTCCTGATTACTCCCCAGGAATAATTCCAGACATTAAAATCAATATTAATTAGGCTGTTTAATGTGCAAGAGGGAACGAAGACAGCTGGTTGCTGCTGCTAGAAGGTGTACACGATGTAATAGCTGTAAGAATCCATCCAGAGATGATTCTCTTAAAAACAAACACTACAAATAGGCTATGAATAAAGATATCTAGCTAGCTACTGTCTTTGACTTTGCAATGAAATGTTATGAAGCAAATTTGTTACAAATATCCTCACAAACATCTAGTGTCCCTGTGGCAATGCCAAACGTCTAGTTTTCCAGTGGCAATGCCAAACGTCTAGTGTCCCTGTGGTAATTCCAAACATCTAGTGTCCCTGTGGTAATTCCAAACATCTAGTGTCCCTGTGGTAATGCCAAACGTCTAGTGTCCCTGTGGCAATGTCAAACATCTAGTGTCCCTGTGGTAATTCCAAACATCTAGTGTCCCTGTGTTAATTCCAAACATCTAGTGTCCCTGTGGTAATGCCAAACGTCTAGTGTCCCTGTGGCAATGTCAAACATCTAGTGTCCCTGTGGTATTCCAAAAATCTAGTGTCCCTGTGGCAATGTCAAACATCTAGTGTCCCTGTGGTAATTCCAAACATCTAGTGTCCCTGTGGTAATTCCAAACATCTAGTGTCCCTGTGGCAATGTCAAACATCTAGTGTCCCTGTGGCAATGTCAAACATCTAGTGTCCCTGTGGCAATGCCAAACGTCTAGTTTTCCAGTGGCAATGCCAAACGTCTAGTGTCCCTGTGGTAATTCCAAACATCTAGTGTCCCTGTGGTAATTCCAAACATCTAGTGTCCCTGTGGTAATGCCAAACGTCTAGTGTCCCTGTGGCAATGTCAAACATCTAGTGTCCCTGTGGTAATTCCAAACATCTAGTGTCCCTGTGTTAATTCCAAACATCTAGTGTCCCTGTGGTAATGCCAAACGTCTAGTGTCCCTGTGGCAATGTCAAACATCTAGTGTCCCTGTGGTATTCCAAAAATCTAGTGTCCCTGTGGCAATGTCAAACATCTAGTGTCCCTGTGGTAATTCCAAACATCTAGTGTCCCTGTGGTAATTCCAAACATCTAGTGTCCCTGTGGCAATGTCAAACATCTAGTGTCCCTGTGGCAATGTCAAACATCTAGTGTCCCTGTGGCAATGTCAAACATCTAGTGTCCCTGTGGTAATTCCGAACATCTAGTGTCCCTGCGGTAATTCCAAACATCTAGTGTCCCTGTGGTAATTCCAAACATCTAGTGTCCCTGTGGTAATTCCAAACATCTAGTGTCCCTGTGGTAATTCCAAACATCTAGTGTCCCTGCGGTAATTCCAAACATCTAGTGTCCCTGTGGTAATTCCAAACATCTAGTGTCCCTGCGGTAATTCCAAACATCTAGTGTCTCTGTGGTAATTCCAAACATCTAGTGTCCCTGTGGTAATTCCAAACATCTAGTGTCCCTGTGGTAATTCCAAACATCTAGTGTCCCTGTGGTAATTCCAAACATCTAGTGTCCCTGTGGTAATTCCAAACATCTAGTGTCCCTGTGGTAATTCCAAACATCTAGTGTCCCTGTGGTAATTCCAAACATCTAGTGTCCCTGCGGTAATTCCAAACACCTAATGTCCCTGTGGTAATTCCAGACATCTAGTGTCCCTGCGGTAATTCCAAACACCTAATGTCCCTGTGGACTAATTTGGCTCTCAGTTTGGTCTCATGAAATCTATTTACAGTTGAATCACTTAGAGGTTGTTCTCTCTCCCAACCTGATTAAAAAACAGAACACAGAGATGATGAAAGGGATAATAACATCACTAAAGGTGATGAATAAGCACTGGCAAGGGGAGCAGCACAGCAAGGTGATGGAGTGTATACAAGGACATATCTAGTAACATCTTATATTACAGCTAGCTACTGTAAGTAACAGAGCTGTAAAGTAAATGCTGTCAAACTGAATAATATAGTCGTTTTGAGAAAACAACATCAGTGTTGTCATTGGGGCCCTAAATGTATTTTAATGCATACTGTATCACAATTCTACTATCAGCATAAAGACACCATAAACAAAACACCCCCATACACTGTAACTGATCTAAATCCTAGTTGGCAGATGTTCAACTTCTCCCTCCGCTCACACACAGACAACACTGTCAGACATCTCTTTGTCTGAGAAATAGAAAGAGCTGTGGAGGTTCATTGATTTGGTGCAAAACGGAACAAGATGAATTCCTACTGACAATGTGAGATTGCACCTTTCTGTCATCAGACTCAAGTCAGCTCTCCAACTCTGGTGGCTGCTTGGAGACACATTGTCAAGCTGTACACCACCATTAAATATGTAAATGCAGTGGGAGAGAGATTGAGAGAGAGAAGAGACAGAAAGAGAGAGATAACGGGCTAAAACTAAAAAAGAGGGAGAGGTACTATAACACACTACCAACCAACATGAAGTAGAAACTTTTTAAGAAACTTTGAGGAGGAAAAGGAGAATCAGTCTGACAGAATAACTGTGTTTCATTTGTTCAGACAGAACATGTAGTCAGTAGACCAGGCTCTGGGTTAATAATGCAGTTCATTCATTTTATGAATACCGCAGGGCTACTGTATCACTGAGAGGACTGGGGCAGAAACATGAATAAATAAAGATATGAATGAGGGCACAGTTATAGCTGCCGTTGCACTATTAGTCAGCCTAACATTTCTGGATACACTCATAGTGCTAAACTTTTCACCTCGCAGAATGATACACATAATCATAAATACAGTGCCTTCAGAAAGTATTCATACCCCTTGACTTATTCCACATTGTTGTTTACTAACTGATTAAATATCTAATATTTCTCACCCATCTACACACAATACCCCATAATGACAAAGTGAAAATGTGTTTTAAGAATTTTTTTGCAAATGAATTGTAACTTTTATACAGAAATATCTTATTTACACAAGTATTCCCACCCGAGTCAATACTTTGTAGAAGCACCTTTGGCGGCGATTACAGCTTTGAGTCAACCTGGGTACGTCTGTATCAACTTTTCACATATGGATTTGGGGATTTTCTCCCATTCTTCCTTGCAGATTTTCTCAAGCTCTGTTAAATTAGATGGGGCAGCAATATTCAAGTCTTTCCACAGATTTTCAATGGGATTCAAGTCTGGGCTTTGGCTGGGCCACTCATGGACTTGCACAATCTTGTTCGGAAGCCATTTCAGCATTGCTTTGGTTGTATGCTTGGGGTCATTGTCCTCTTTGAACGTAAATCTTTGCATCCCCAGTCTAAGGTCATTTGCACTCCGAAGCAGGTTCTCATTAGGGAAAATTGCCATTTGGCTCAATTCATTGTTCCCTCTATCCTGACTAGTCTCCCAGTCCCTGTTGCTGACATAGCGCGTTGCATTCAGGCCAAAGAGTTACATTTTTGTCTCATCAGACCACACCATCTTTTGCCTTATGCTCTTATGCTCTCAGAGTCTTTCACGTGCCTTTTTGCAAACTCAAGGCATGATATCATGTGACTTTTTCTCAGGACTGGCTTCTGTCTGGCCACTCTCCCATAAATTGTTGGATTGTTGAAGTGCTGTAGAGACTGTAGTCCTTCTGGCAGGTTCACTCATCTTAGCCACGGAACTCTGTAGTTCTGTCAGAGTGGTCATTGGGTTCTTGGTCACCTCCCTGACCAAGGTTCTTCTTACCTGGTGTCGTGTCTTTGGCTATGCTGGATTAAGTGATATGACATGCTATTCTATAAAATCCTTTCTCCGTAATTAATATTACCTGATTGAGCTAATCATGTAAATGTAATTAACTAGAGTCGGGGCACCATGAAATAATATTTATAGGGCTGTTATCTTCCAAATAAACTCTTAAAGACCTAGTAATATTTTATATCAATAGCAGTCAATATTTAATCGTCCCCTTAATTCAGTCTCATCTGAAAGTTGTAAATTCTTGGTTATCTTCACGAACCCTGGCTAACAAGTTGAATCAGCAATACAAAATTGGGTTTAATTATTTATTTACTAAATACCTAACTAATCACACAGAATTATATATACACAGAATGAATTATACCTTGATTACAAATGATGTCATAAAGGAAAACGTCCCTAGCGGGCGGAACAGATATGACAGCTGGTTACACAAAAGAAAAGGGTCTGGGTTTGAGTGAAATAGCGGGAAGACTAAGGAACAAATGGGAGAAGCTGTGCTATCGTAAATACAGTATCTTATGCATATCTAAATTACCGCCCATTTGGAAAAGGAAAATGCAATAAATATTTACCCTGAGCTGCGCTTCGGTAGGTTGGTGGTAGATGGAAGGCCGTGTTGCCCAACCGAGTCCTTTGAAGAATGTCTCTGGTGGTAAATTGAATACTTTGTAGTAATGTCGTTGTGTAGTAGACGGGATACTCTGTCTGTTCTTTTCTAGCCCGCGTTTGCAGCTGCTGTTGCTAACTCAACGGCTAGGAGGTATCACTTCTGTAGTGAATAAGAGTTCAAAGTTCATACCATTCGCAACCAAAGCTCACGCTGAGGTTGGCTTAGTTCTGTAGTAGACATGTTAGTCCTTTTAACGCAGAGGCGGCAGACCTCACGTACTTGGAACAGGAGGTTACATTTTCGTCAAGACTTTATATAGTGGAGCGAGAAGGGTGTCTCTGAAAAGTTTTATAACCCATGTCTCTTCACAGGGGCGGGCCACTGATTGAGCAGAGCCCTAACCTTATGAACAAATCTCTCATTTGGAAGCTAAAATTACATTTAATCTCTTTTATATTTTTATATTCAAACATTTAAATTGAACAACAAATCCATGTGAATCCAATAACTCTGATGTGTAGACTTCCCACTGTAGAGTTTGTCATCCTATCATTGAGGAGAATGTCTCAGATGACGACCGAACTGACATCGTATTCATTAAGTACCACCGCATATGTTCAATTGGTCGGATTACCAGAATATAGTTAATTTCCCCCCACCTTCTGATGTTCCCAGAATCTCTATGTTAACCAAGGGGTTTTCAAATTTCACATCAGTAGGGTAGAGGGAGGAAAAAGGGGGGAAGAGGTATTTATGACTGTCACAAACCTACCCCCAGGCCAACGTCATGACACTGGTCAAACAGTTTGGTCGGACGGCCAGCTTTAGGCAGAGTCTGGGTAGTTCTATATTTTGTCAATTTCCCAATGATGGAGACCCCTGTGCTTTTGGAAATGTTCAACACTCTATAAGCTGTTTTATGCCCTTCCCCAAATATATGCCTCATCACAATTTCTTAGAGATCTACAGACAGTTCCTTGGACTTCATGGTATAGTTTCTGCTCTGACATGCACTGTCAACGGTGGGACCGTATACAGTATAGACAGGTGTGTTTCTTTCTAGATCATGTCCAAACAATTGAATTGGCCACAGGTGGACTCCAATCAAGTTGTAGTGAAATCTCAAGGATGACCAAAGGAAATTGGATGCACCTGAGCTCAATATGAAGTATCATAGCAAAGGGGTGTGTATATCTACAGTACCAGTCAAAAGTATGGACACACCTACTCATTCAAGGGTTTTTCTTAATTTTACTAATTTCTACATTGCAGAATAATAGTGAAGACATCAAAACTATGAAATAACACATAGGGAATCATGTAGTAACCAACAAAGTGTTAAACAAATCAAAATATATTTTATATTCTTAAAAGTAGCCACCCTTTGCCTTGATGACAGCTTTGCACACTCTTGGCATTCTCTCAATCAGCCTTCTGAGGTAGTCACCTTGAATGCTTTCCCAACAGTCTTGAAGGAGTTCCCGCATATGCTGAGCACTTATTTACTGCTTTTCCTTCACTCTGCCATCCAACTCATCCCAAACCATCGGGTTGAGGTTGGGTGATTGTGGAGGCTGGGTCAGCTGATGCAGCATTCCATCACTCTCCTTCTTGGTCAAATAGCTCTTACACAGCTTGGAGGTGTGTTGGGTCATTGTCATGTTGAAATATAAATCATAGTCCCACTATGCAAAACCAGATGGGATGGCGTATTGCTGCAGAATGCTGTGGTAGCCATGCTGGTTAAGTGTGCCTTGAGTTCTAAATATATCACTGACAATGTCACCAGCAAATCACCCATACCTCCTCCTCCATGCTTCACGGTGGGAACCACACATGCAGAGATCATCTGTTCACCTACTCTGCGTCTCACAAAGACACACCGGTTGGAACCAAAAATGTCAAATTTGAACTCATCAGACCAAAATGACAGATTTCCACCCGTCCATTACTTGTTTTTCTTGGCCCAAGCAAATCTCTTCTTCTTATTAGTGTCCTTTAGTAGTGATTTCTTTGCAGAAATTTGACCATGAAGGCCTGATTCACACAGTCTCCTCTAAACAGTTGATGTTGTGATGTGTCTGTTACTATTGCAATTTCTGAGGCTGGTAACTCTAATGAATTTATCCTCTGCAGTAGAGGTAACTCTGGGTCTTCCTTTCCTGTTGCGGTCCTCATGAGAGCCAGTTTCACCATAGCGCTTGATGGATTTTGCGACTGCACTTGAAGAAACTTTCAGAGTTCTTGAAATGTTCCGTATTGACTGTTGTTTATCTTTGCTTATTTGAGCTGTCCTTGCCATAATATGGACTTGGTCTTTTACCAAATAGGGCTACCTTCTGTATACCACCCCTACCTTGTCACAACACAACTGATTAGCTCAAACACATTAAGAAGGACAGAAAATCCACAAATTAACAAGGCACACCTGTTAATTGAGCCAGCATGAAGCTGGTTGAGAGAATGCCAAGAGTGTGCAAAGCTGGCAAAGGGTGACTACGTTGAAGAATCTCAAATATATTTGGATTGGTTCAACACTTCTTTGCTTGCTACATGAATCCATATGTGTTATTTTATAGTTTTGATGTCTTCACTATTATTCCACAATGTAGAAAATAGTAAAAATAAAGAAAAACCCTTGAATGAGTAGGTGTTTGCTAAATAAGTTTGCTAAATAAGTTTAAAAAAATACCCAATCTAGTCCAGAGAAGCTGCGTGAGTTTATCAAATGCAGTCAGATCAACTATTCACCCATGGTCCATCTTTGATTTACATCAAGAAGTTGAACACTTGAATTCCACGGTTGAAGCATATAGGGTCACGGGAGCACACTTTATATGCACGTACAATTCCATTCTCTGCTTGCTGCAAATCAGATAGATCAAGTCCTGGGTCTATAAAAATAATAATTCCTCATGTGCTTGAGTGGGTGGACACCCATCAGGCAATGTATGAAATCAATAGTCCAGAAACACAAAGGTCAATGGACTAGTTCAGGTTACAATGGGTCTGTGAAAAATAGGAGAGTAATGCATCTTTGTCAAAACATTTGTGTCTGTATCCATGTATACAAATGGTGGGTGTTATTTGGTTACAGTGAGTTAGGCCTAGAGACATTATCTGAGCCAGATACAGCAGACATATATTACACAAATGTAACGTATTTTCAGCATGGCCTTTCATACTCAAAACCATTCATATACTGTACTGTATCTAATCATATTCCATATCTGGAATGTCAACAAAACACTATTATTTCCTCTTTAGTTATCACCACAGGTTGCATTTAGAACAGCACCCTTGCATTTATGTGTGTGTGTGTTTGTGTGTGTGTGTGTGTGTGTGTGTGTGTGTGTGTGTGTGTGTGTGTGTGCGTGTGTGTGTGTGTGTGTGTGTGTGTGTGCGAGTGCGTGCGTGTGTGTGTAAGAACCTACAGGCCTAAACATAAAGTCTACTTATCCTAAAAGCATTATTGGCTCATGTACAACTCCTTCCTCATCCAATAACTCCTATGTTTCCCACACTCCCCTGCAGCTCACAGGACAGGAATAGAAAGTTGCACTAAATTGGACAACCTTATAATGTCTGGGCGGACTCAGATGAATGACTGGACCCATTTCTGTGCTGCCCTCTTATTCAAAATTGGCCCTATCTGTGGGGGTTAGCTCTTATTCAATAGCCATGTTGGCAGAGGGACAGCAGGACGCTTTGGGGATTTTTCACTGGGTGAAATTTGTAAACAAAGCCAGAAGCCAAACTGGGGAGTTAAGTTTATGGAATGTGGCTTGGTGGGGCTGAGTTCTATTTTCAATTCAATCATTTGAGGAAATGATTGGGCTATTTGACCTTCTGAATGTACTGAATTGAAAAGTGATTTGACCCCAACCCTGGCAATAAAACACTGGTCCCGGTTTCTGGTTTGTTGTCTCTCTTTCAAGTTAGGACCATGCTGCTGCACCATAGATGTTATGTCCTGATCAATGTCTCTGTCTTCTCTCCCCTGCAGGTTATGGCCATGGTGCTGTACCATTGATGTTACATCCTGGTGACTGTGGTCTGTTGTCTCCCTGCAGGTTATGGCCATGCAGCTCCCGGCACAGACGCGGGGAAGGCCTTCTGCATGTTCTATGCCGTCCTGGGGATACCCCTGACCCTGGTCATGTTCCAGAGCCTGGGCGAGAGGATGAACACCTTCGTCAAGTCCCTCCTGAAGCGCATCAAGAAGTGCTGTGGCATGCGCATCACCGACGTTTCCATGGAGAACATGGTGACGGTGGGGTTCTTCTCCTGCATCGGGACGCTGTGCATCGGGGCGGCAGCCTTCTCCCACTACGAGGACTGGAGCTTTTTCCAGAGCTACTACTACTGCTTCATCACACTGACTACCATCGGCTTCGGGGACTTTGTGGCTCTGCAGAAGAACCGGGCCCTGCAGCGGAGGCCCCTGTACGTGGCCTTCAGCTTCATGTACATCCTGGTGGGCCTGACTGTCATAGGAGCCTTCCTCAACCTGGTGGTGCTGAGGTTCCTGACCATGAACAGTGAAGACGAGAGGCGGGATGCCGAGGAGAGGGCCTCGCTGGCGGGGAACAGAAACAGCATGATCATCCATATCCAGGAGGAGACACTGGGGAGAGGAGGAGGTGCCAGGAGGAGGCGCAGGGAAACGCAGGGCCAGTACTGCGCAGAGGTCACCGACCTGCCTTCTGTATGCTCCTGCATGAACTACCACTCACATGAGTTTGGTAGCTGTGGGGGAGGGATGGGAGGAGGGATAGGGGGCGGAGGGATGGGCTGTGCCTTCTCCCACCAGAACTCCTTTAGTTCCCAGTTGAACCCCCACCAGTACTTTCACTCGGTGTCGTATCGCATCGAGGAGATCTCTCCCAGCACCCTAAAGAACAGCTTCTTCCCCTCGCCCATCAGCTCAGTCTCCCCAGGCCTCCACAGCTTCACAGACAATCACCGACTCATGAAGAGAAGGAAATCTATCTGAGCCAAGTGCAACATAGTGTTTTGAACTACATGTTGCATTTCAATGTTTTAGCCTAAATGCTAAAACGTTGAATTGGAACAGATCATCAGACTGGGTTGGCCTGTCTACACAGACAACTCCTAGCTTTCCTTTTTTATATACAAGTACAATGCATCTCCAATGCTGCTCCAAACCAAATCTCATTTTAGCACTTTTGTTTTGTTTATTTTGGTTGGTCTAAGGATATAATATATTGAAGCGATTCACAGGGATTGATTGAAGAGGAAGGAGCGTTGGAAAGAAATGGCAAACTTGTTGGAGATTACTTGTGAGAGATTCAAAGCATGAAGCATGGATACTTATTGTCCCAGGCAATTGTCCCATCAGAGAAATACTAACCAGAACCAACAGATCTTGTTATACATTTTCTTATTGCCGGCTCACAAAGATAATATAGCACCTTGGTAACAATGTACCAAATGATGCACACTTAGCATTATAAGGGGGATATGTATTTTTATTACGTGAGCATGCCTGTTTCACCTTAACTTAAAATGATTGCAGTTAAGTGCTTTTCCTCCATTGCATCATTGCAGACAGAGATGATACAATTTGAAATGACATCAGGTATTATTTTCTATAAGCAATTCTAGGGAAAAAATGTAAATGATTTGTTCACAGAACATCATGCCAACATATTGTTGCCAATCTTAGCATGTGCATTAGATGTCATCAAATGAGTGTGCCATAATTATTTTATTTCTTTGGTTAATTCTTTTTAACAGCAGATGTGTATTATTATGGTTTGTGTCTGTAGATGTTTTCTTTCTGGATTTCAGATTTTAAAAAATATATATAATTCAATAAAATGTCAGTGTAAAATATGAGGATGTGAAAAGGAATAAGGATTTGAAGGCTTTCCAGTTCGAAAAAGTTGCTATGTGCATGTACTTTGTGAAACTGGTATGCATATAGATGAATGGGGAAAAATAATAGCCTTGCAATTGAAATTAAATTTGATAGCAAATAATCATAATAATTATTTAAAATATACTTTATTTATTTAGCCACTTAAAAGTAATGTATAGTGTAGGCTGAACAGTTTATTTGCTTTTCCATCATTTTTTCATTCAGAAAAATTGTACAATAACCTTTGGTCTCAGGTTTTGAATGGATAGCCTCTTCAGGTTCTGCTCCCCGAATCAAATCACAGAATAAATCCCATAAATGCGAATGCACCTGCCAAACAAAACAATACATATTAATTAATTTACAAAAAATAGTACTCATTTTCCAGGAAAAGGATATTGAGATGCATCATCTTGCTAAGGGAAACTTCCTGTACTATAGAGAAGCGTGACACACACACACACACACACACACACACACACACACACACACACACACACACACACACACACACACACACACACACACACACACACACACACACACACACACACACACACACACACACACACACACACACACACACAGACACACACACACACAGTATCAAGCCATAGAGGAGCAGGCCATGGAACCACTGCTATTCTGTAAGGATATTAATGTTGATGACAGGTGTAATCCAAACTTCAACTGTGCCACTGAGAATATATACACGCCTATAGCCTACGAACACAATGACAGGCATTTGAGATGTATACAGTGATGTTATCACTGGCTGTCATTTAAATTCAATGACAGCCAAATGGCAATCAATGGGTGAAAAAGGACCAGATGGATTTCTGAAGGAACAATGCAATACTGGGCATTGATTCATTTAGAACAACATGTGCCATTTAAGTCACCCACATTGATAAGTGATAAATGCCATGGATACCATTAGGCAGATTTCCATTGACCCAGGTTTATTAGTAATCAAAAGCAATGTTGAAAAACAAATATTTGTGACGTCTAGTGGAAACGGCAAATATTGGAGAAATTGTCTAAAGATCGACAAAAATTGTATCCATTCTACAGGGGTGGATTTTTATTTTGTCTAAACTTTCTTCATTGTGACAAATGATGAAGGAAATGGTGATTTACAAATACATGATAACTGCCAAATCATTTTGTCATCACGTAGGTTAACTATAAAGCTTTACTTCACATTTCAATGCCAACTGCTTGCAAAATGTATTTTTTCAACTATAAAAAAATGGTTTATTTTCAGGAAAAGGACTGTCCTGACTTTCAAGAATGCCTGAATTGCTTCGCCTTGCTTTTCTGGCAAGTTTCACCATCCAATTATATCAGATCTACAGGAGTTTCACCATGGCAAGGACCTTGGTCGATATGTTGGCACATGAGAATTATTACAATATGGCAAGTATTAGTCAATTCCTGCATTCTATCCATGCTGGCTTTCGCAGGCTACCTGAGACATGAAAGAGATTGGTGGGAGGGAATACAGGCTGTCGTCAATGTATTAACAAGCAATTTGATTAAAAGGGTAATGGAAACAATTCAACCACTACATTTTTATTCGACACTAGGGTTATGCGAAAAAAAGTTGTTTTTGTTTGTTTGTTGATGTGACGTCATTACGTCCTTCTGTTTTTATCGACAAGATAGTTCAATGAAAACGCACCCGAGCAGACAACTGTCGCACCAACGGTATTTTCTATGCGAACTTTCTAAATATCGCCAAAAAGATCCCTGGACAGGTTAATGGAAACATAGCTTGTGTGTGTCTTGAATTAGAATAACGAAAACTATTGTAACATTAACATCCAAGGTTCTAGAATGTTCAGATGACCCCAGGAATACACATGTAAATATACAGTACTTTATTTCATATATTGTACGTTCTCATCCTTTGGAATAAAACGGCCTTTCCACAGCTCCGATGCGTTACTATTTGTACACATTTTAGAATATGTGCCTTTAAGAAACGCTATTTCAATGTTTCTATACTTGTAGGCACATTTTACATCTGAGAAATAAATCCAACCTTTTTCCTTATAAAATATGTATCCATCTCTAAGGATTCATGTACATACAAATAGAATAACCAAAGCAAAAATGTTTTTTTTTCTTCGGGCAAACCACACAGACACAATCCAGCTGATTTACAACGTCCAAATAATTTATTTTGGCAGAACTGCCGTAGGGTTGTCCAATTATTGAGGAAAATTATTTGGAATAGCTGGAAAATTCATTATTTTACATTTTTGCGAAGATACCACATTAGTCTTTTCTTGGTGTAGTTGGTGGACATGCACATGGATATTAAGGGTTGAGGGTCAATGTTAAAGCCATTTTTAGCAATTATGAGTCAGTATTGCATATATTCAATACATCTCTATAATTGTATTTGTATAAAGTGCATACCAGCATTTGAATGACTGATCATGCCATCGTGAGGTGATGCCAACATGGTAATGATGTACAATGATTTACCAGAGAGTAAAACAATCATTGTTACTGCCATGAATTGTGCTATATTAACATGCATGGATTAATGCTGAGTGAGTCAACAGATAAATGTTTGTTAAGAACGATATCAAATACATTGTACGAAACGAATTGATTGTTGGTGCCAGCCTTTATATTAGTTGTTGAGTTATCCCCGCTCTTTTGAAATGATATGTACCTCCAAGCTGTGCAGCCAGACACATAAATAGTACCTGTATGACTTGGCTGGTCTGGATTGAGATGCTTATTGGTCGATCGTTCTGGATTCTGTATATCCTCCTGATGCCTGGGGTTTAATGTGTCCGATATCTCCATGTGCTGGCCAGATCTCTATCTGTCCAGATGTCCACAGTGCCAAGTTCTCCTATCACTGGGACAAAGACACACATATTGCACAACTAACTAACTATCTGTGTCATAATAAACTCTAGAAGGCTGTTGGGTTATTTGTATGATTCCATGTTACTTTTTCTTAATATCTCTAATTTCTTTTAATTTAAAAAAAGATCCTTCCTTTGCAATATAATATAATTATGTTTTTTAGGTCTGACGAACAAATGCCATGTACCATGTTTATTTGAAAATGATGAAAATGTTAAATGCATACCATCTCCAAAGGACAATGTTATATCAATTTGGTTCAACAAATGACCAAATTGACCCAATTAACATTTTTGTTTCACAGTTTTGGAAAACTATTTTCACTCCTGATGTCAATACATGCAGCGATATGGGCTTTCTCTTTTCAATAAATGGGAAAGAGAAACTTGTTGAGAGAGTAAACAACCATTTATGTTCATGTTTTCATTTTTGTGTGTGCATGATTTGGTGTGGAGACTTCCTGGTCAGGTGACCTGGGTGAAGCAATGACACCACTTGAATAAAAACTATGAGCCTCCTTCTCACAATCCCCAAACCCTTTGACTCTGGTCTGTCTGGTCATACTCTACTGGAAATCTATTCCAACACTACTACTGTAACACTAATGTAAATGTTAGCTATACCCACCACACCACCACTCTAATCCCAACCCACCACCACTCTAAACCCACCCCAACGCCGCTCTAACCCCACCCCACCGCCACCGCCACTCTAATCAAATCAAATGTATTTATATAGCCCTTCTTACATCAGCTGATATATATTTTTATTTTATTTTTTTATTTCACCTTTATTTAACCAGGTAGGCTAGTTGAGAACAAGTTCTCATTTGCAACTGCGACCTGGCCAAGATAAAGCATAGCAGTGTGAGCAGACAACAAAGACTTACACATGGAGTAAACAATTAACAAGTCAATAACACAGTAGAAACCAAAGGGGGAGTCTATATACAATGTGTGCAAAAGGCATGAGGAGGTAGGCAAATAATTACAATTTTGCAGATTAACACTGGAGTGATGAATGATCAGATGGTCATGTACAGGTAGAGATATTGGTGTGCAAAAGAGCAGAAAAGTAAATAAATAAAAACAGTATGGGGATGAGGTAGGTGAAAAAGGGTGGGCTATTTACCAATAGACTATGTACAGCTGCAGCGATCGGTTAGATGCTCAGATAGCTGATGTTTGAAGTTGGTGAGGGAGATAAAAGTCTCCAACTTCAGCGATTTTTGCAATTCGTTCCAGTCACAGGCAGCAGAGTACTGGAACGAAAGGCGGCCAAATGAGGTGTTGGCTTTAGGGATGATCAGTGAGATACACCTGCTGGAGCGCGTGCTACGGATGGGTGTTGCCATCGTGACCAGTGAGCTGAGATAAGGCGGAGCTTTACCTAGCATGGACTTGTAGATGACCTGGAGCCAGTGGGTCTGGCGACGAATATGTAGCGAGGGCCAGCCGACTATGCTGTACAGAAACCCAGCCTAAAACCCCAAACAGCAAGCAATGCAGGTGTAGAAGCACGGTGGCTAGGAAAAACTCCCTAGAAAGGCCAAAACCTAGGAAGAAACTTAGAGAGGAACCAGGCTATGAGGGGTGGCCAGTCCTCTTTTGGCTCTTTTGGCCGGGTGGAGATTATAACAGAACATGGCCAAGATGTTCAAATGTTCATAAATGACCAGCATGGTCAAATAATAATAATCACAGTAGTTGTTGAGGGTGCAACAAGTCAGCACCTCAGGAGTAAATGTCAGGTGGCTTTTCATACCCGATCATTGAGAGTATCTCTACCGCTCCTGCTGTCTCTAGAGAGTTGAAAACAGCAGGTCTGGGACAGGTAGCACGTCCGGTGAACAGGTCAGGGTTCCATAGCCGCAGGCAGAACAGTTGAAACTGGAGCAGCAGCACGGCCAGGTGGACTGGAGACAGCAAGGAGTCATCAGGCCAGGTAGTCCTGAGGCATGGTCCTAGGGTGGGGTAGTGATGGGGTGGGGTGGGGTTCCAGTCTCTCCGAAAGAGAGAATTAGAGAGAGCATACTTAAATTCACACAGGACACCGGATAAGACAGGAGAAGTACTCCAGATATAACAGACTGACCCTAGCCCCCAGACACATAAACTACTGCAGCACAACTACTGGAGGCTGAGCCTGGAGGGGTCAGGAGACACTGTGGTCCCATCCGATGATACCCCCGGACAGGGCCAAACAGGCAGTATATAATCCCACCCACTTTGCCAAAGCACAGCCCCCACACCACTAGAGGGATATCTTCAACCACCAACTTACCATCCTGAGACAAGGCCGAGTATACCCCACCAAGATCTCCGCCACGGCATAACCCAAGGGGGGGGGGGGGCGCCAACCCAGACAGGAAGACCACGTAAGTGACTCATCCCACTCAAGTGACGCACCCCTCCTAGGGACGGCATGGAAGAGCACCAGTAAGCCAATGCCCCTGTCCAAGGGTTAGAGGCAGAGAATCCCAGTAGGGATTCTCTTTCTCTAATCCTATTAACCCTCTAATCCCACCCCAATGCCGCTCTAACCCCAAAACCACTCTAACCCCACCACACCACTACTCTAACCCCACCCCAATGCCGCTCTAACCCCACCACCACTCTGACCCCACCACACCGCTACTCTAACCCCACCACTACTCTAACCCCACCCCACCACCACTCTAACCCCACCCCACCACTACTCTAACCCCACCCCAATGCCGCTCTAACCCCACCACCACTCTAACCCCACCCCACCACTACTCTAACCCCACCCCACCACTACTCTAACCCCACCCCACCACTACTCTAACCCCACCACACAGCCACTCTAACCCCACCCCAACGCTACTCTAACCCCACCACAACACTACTCTAACCCCACCCCACCACTACTCTAACCCCACCATACCACTACTCTAACCCCACCACACAGCCACTCTAACCCCACCCCACCCCAATGCCGCTCTAACCCCACCCCATCACTACTCTAACCCCACCCCACCACACCACTACTCTAACCCCACCCCATCACTACTCTAACCCCACCCCATCACTACTCTAACCCCACCCCACCACACCACTACTTTAACACCAACACAACACAACACGACTCTAACTCCAACACAACACTACTCTAACCCCACGCCAACACTACTCTAACCCCACGCCAACACGACTCTAACCCCACCCCACCACTACTCTAACACCAACACAACACAACACGACTCTAACTCCAACACAACACTACTCTAACCCTACGCCAACACTACTCTAACCCCAACACAACACGACTCTAACCCCAACACAACACTACTCTAACCCCACCACAATACTACTCTAACCCCAACACAACACTACTCTAACCCCACCACAACACTACTCTAACCCCACCACAACACTACTCTAACCCCACCACAACACTACTCTAACCCCACCACAACACCACTCTAAACCCACCACAACACCACTCTAAACCCACCACTACTGTAACTCCACCATACCACTACTGCAACACTGCTGTATACAGTATGTCAACTACCAACACTGTTGCCACATCCCACTGACATAGCCAAGGTACAGTTTTTACTATTCACCACATAACAGACTACACTGTATCAAGATGATACAGGAACCAGTCTACAAACTCATACATTTCCAAATGAATTCCTTAACAAGACATGTTAGTAAAAATACTTGAGTTCACAACCTTGCCTGTTGGGGCAATTACATTTTACTCCAAGAAGAAGTTATTAATTAATTAATCTTGTGCATTTATATTTTTTTTAAATCACCCGCCAGCAGAGATAGGATCGATATCTCATTTGAAGCTCAAAAACAAACTGAAGCTCATATTTATTTAAGGCTTCCAGATAGATAGTGGGGCTTAAAACATAATTTTAGTGTTGGCTAATGGAGCTGTGAAGAGAGTTAGAACATCTCTAGCCCGGAGAGATGGACCCCAGACGTCTACACTGATCAAAATACAAGACACTTTGAGCCAAATAAGATTCAGAATGACCTAGAGGAATCTGACTTCGACTGGATAAAAACGTGACTGGGGATCTTACTCACTGACTTAAGCCTCCATTCCTCTCTATCCTTTCTGTGATTATAAAGAGGAACTGGAATAAACCTCTGTGTGCTCGTAATTAAAGCGCAAGACAACTATCGAATTTATTGTAATTCACACCAAACACTAAAGAGATTAACTGTTGTGCTGAAATGCCACAGGAGTCCGATACTTGTCTAATACAACGCCTGGGTGCAGAGGAGATGGGTGGAAAAGTACTGAGAAAGTCACCTTATTACACAGAAAGAAATCAGCAGCAAAGCTCCCCAAGCGTGGTGTGAAATGTAAATGACCCACAGAAACAGACTGATCCTGCCTCAGTCAAGGTGTGTGTAATGACGGGGAAATACAGATATAGGCTGTAAATTGCACTATAGGTCTATATCTGGAAATAGCTGTCAATGTCTGGGGCAGATGCGTATGAATGTTTACTGTGCTCTCTGTGTGTGGTTTTAACAGAAGGGGTTCAAACCCAGGTCTCCCATACACTAGAAGAGCACATTAGCCCGCTAAGCCAAAGTCTAGGCATTGAGATGCAGGAGGGGGTGCCGGAAAGAGGACGCTGACAAACAGAAAAAGGAGCAGAGCTCCAGAAGAGGCCTGTGTTCTACCACTGGATGTTCCCATGCCCTTTATCAGCAGGTTGAGATCTCTGCAGTGCAGAGCGTGATGATCACTGCAGTCCTATTTATCCAGCCCCCTGTTCTTATTGTGTCTTCCTCCATCCCACACCATGATAATTACACTGCCAGAGCCATGGACGTTATGGATGGAGGAGGACAATAAGAACAGCCTGGGTTAGAGGGGCGTTGGAGTGTCAAAGCCTGGTGGGGCGGTGGCGGTGGTGATGCTCTCTGTTCAACATCAAGCCTGTAATTTCACCACAGCTCAAATGATCATCCAAACAGAGCCACGTTTCCTCTGAATGGAGGAGGGTTTTTTATATACCAGCAAGCAGGTGCTGATGGTGCAACAGAGACAAATGTTCATTTATGTAGGATTATTTGGGAAGTTAGTGAATGCATGAATGACTAACAGGGAAGGTGGAAGATGTGTGTGGGGCGTGAATGACATGGTTTGGGAGCAAAACTGCCTCAAAGAAAACCAGCTGGCAGAAAACCACCGAAATGTGAGAATTCATGAAAACAAAAATCTGTGGCGTAGGCAGACATACAATGATGGCAGGGCCAGCAAAAATCTTGGTGGAACAACATTTGGGCACTCATAAAATTACCATAAAAGCCTACTCTATGCCCTACTGTAATTGATCACACACACAACTAACGTGTGACTTCGCAATACAGACCAAATAGTCATGTAGGCCGACAGTATGTAAATTCATGACTTTTGCATTTAACATGCAACTCACATAGACCTACACATAATACCCCATAGGCCTATAATGACTAGATTATGAGACTAGAACATAATGCTCTGATATAACAGTATTAATCACAATTGGCAGCTGTAGCCTATAAAGACTAGAACAGTGGTCACCAAACTTTTCTTGGTCGAGATCACTTTATTAGTCAAAATGCAAACCGAGAGCAATGAACAATAGTCTATAGGGCCTAACTAAAGCAAATGGGTGGAGAAGCACAGGGCAAAGATATATTTCCAAAACTCTCAAACCAGGCTATTCTACCGGTCAAAAGTTTTAGAACATCTACTCGTTCAAGGGTTTTTCTTAATTTTTTACTATTTTCTACATTGTAGAATAGTGAAGACATCAAAACTATGAAATAACACATATGGAATCATGTAGTAATCAAGAAAAGTGTGAAACCAATCTAAATATATTTTATATTTGAGATTCTTCAAAAAGCCACCCTTCCACTGTTCCTCTGGTGCCGAAGCCGTGGATGTCGATTAAGGCAGCCACCCCCGCACCTTTCTGATTCAGAGGGGTTGGGTTAAATGCGGAAGACACATTTCAGTTGAAGGCATCCAGTTGTACAACTGACTAGGTATCCCCCTTTCCCTTTGTCTTGATGACAGCTTTGCACACTCTTGGCATTCTCTCAACCAGCTTCATGAGGTAGTCACCTGGAATGCGTTTCAATTAACAGGTGTGCCTTGTTAAAAGCTCATTTGCGAAATGTCTTTCCTTCTTAATGCATTCGAGCCAATAAGTTATGTTGTGACAAGGTGTCCAGAAGACAGCCCTATTGGTTAAAGGACCAAGTCCATATTATTGCAAGAACAGCTCAAATAAGCAAAGAGAAATGATAGTCCATCATTACTTTAAAACATGAAGGTCAGTCAATTCAGAAAATGTCAAGACATTATGGTGAAACTGGCTCTCATGAGGACCGCCACCGTAATGGAAGACCCAGAGTTACCTCTGCTGCAGAGGATAAGTTCATTAGAGTTACCAGCCTCAGAAATGTCAGCCCAAATAAACCTTTCAGAATTCAGGTAACAAACACATTTGTTACCTCTCCTCTGAACATCAGCTGTTCAGAGGAGACTGTGTGAATCAGGCCTTCATGATCGAATAGCTGCAAAGAAACCACTACTAAAGGACACCAATAAGAAGAGACTTGCTTGGGCCAAGAAGCACGAGCAATGGACATTAGACCTGTGGAAATCTGTCCTTTGGTCTCGAGTCCAAATTTGAGATTAGTGGGACTATCATTTGTTTTTCAACAGGACAATGACCCAAAACACACCTCCAGGCTGTGTAAGGGCTATTTTACTGAGAAGAAGAGTGATAGAGTGCTGCATCAGGTGACCTGACCTCCACAATCCCCTGACCTCAACCAAATTGAGATGGTTTGTGATGAGTCGGTCTGCAGAGTGAAGGAAAAGCAGCCAACAAGTGCTCAGCATATGTGGGAACTCCTTCAAGACTGTTAGAAAATCATTCCAGGTGAAGCTGGTTGAGAGAATGCCAAGAGTGTGCAATGCTGTCAAGGCAAAGGGTGGCTATTTGAAGAATCTCAAATCTAAAAATATATTTTGATTTGTTTAACACTTTTTTGGTTACTACATGATTCAATATGTGTTATTTCACAGTTTTGATATCTTCACTATTATTCTGCAATGTAGAAAACAGTAAAAATAAAGAAAACCCTTGATTGAGCAGGTGTTCTAAAACGTTTGACCGATAGTGTATATGATAAGTGTCACACCCTGACCATAGTTTGCTTTGTATGTTTCTGTGTTTTGGTTGGTCAGGGTGTGATCTGAGTGGGCATTCTATGTTGGATGTCTTGTTTGTCTATTTCTATGTCTGGCCTGATATGGTTCTCAATCAGAGGCAGGTGTTAGTCATTGTCTCTGATTGGGAACCATATTTAGGTAGCCTGGGTTTCACTGTGTGTTTGTGGGTGATTGTTCCTGTCTCTGTGTTTTGCACCAGAAAGGGCTGTTTTTGGTTTTCCACGTTTATTGTTTTGTAGTGTTCGTGTTTATCTTTTTTGTTATTAAACATGAATCAAAGAAACCACGCTGCCTTTTGGTCCGCCTCTCCTTCAACTAAAGAGAACCGTTACAATAAGACTGGTCAGAGGTCAGTTGTTGTAGCCTATTACTTGTGAGGTACGTCGGAGCATAAATTTAAATAACTTTAATTTCACTGGACTGATGGTCAAGTGGAGAAGCGCGTTTCATGATTTCTAAAAGTGCTGATTAAAAATGTAGTGGTGTTCATTGAATCTGAATGTACTGAAACTGTCTTTAAGGCCCTCGATTAGATCAATGCAATCAGTGATTGATAGAGAGAGGACTGGAGGTCCTTCATGGTGAATTCACTGATATCAAATAACTTGGCAAATGCTCCAGCATCCTCTATACAGTGTCTCTTGAAAAAATGATTTGACCATTTTACTTGTTTTTGCTAGCCAAGTTGGCTAGTGAGTCCACTTAACTCACTGCTCACTAGTTAGCAAATGGTGAGTAGCCTACAAAGTGTAGTCTAGTCTACACAGCGATAGCTACGGTTTACTGCACATGGTATCAGAGCGAAGTGACACGTGCCACAACCTGCTCATTATTTCTGAATTGATAAGTTATTTTGTTTTTATTAGGAAGGTGTTCCTAATGTTTGGTAGGCTGAGTGTATATCCCTTTAGTTTCCCCACCCCCTCCCTACTGCTTAACATGAATTCTATCTGATGGTGTATGCATGTTCAGGGCTTGACTTTGACTGACAGAGGTGCCGGTACCTTTTATATTTAGATGCAGGAACTGCTCAATACTGTTCAGCAAATATTCTGTAAGAGGTGCAGGAACTCAACCAGAAGAACATTTTAGGTGCCGGTGCTCAGTTCTTGTGAGCTCCTGCCCAAGTCAAGTGCTGTGCATAGCTAAAAGGACAAATCCTGCCCCGTATGGGACACTGACAAGTAGAGCATACGTGTATTTTTTTGCCCAATCTGATTGGGTGGGTCTACGCCCACCCAGGACCACGCCCCTGCAAAGATCTCCACCCCCTTGTTGACAATGAATAAAAGTGACATTTAGGTGAACTGCAGGTAAATAATGTACAAACTTGCTGTTTGAGACTGATGTAGAGATACAGGAACTCCTGCAGGCAGCACACTAGAGTCTCACGTCTAATCTAACTTGTCCAAATAGATTTACACATGAGTGTGAGTACGTAGGTAACTGCATGCCATATGCAAAAGGCTACCGATTACAACAGGATCACAGACACTTTCACTATTCTAACCTATATTACTCCCATACTCCCATGCATAGTGGCACACATACAATACACTGTAGCCTGCTGTCAGAGAGAGAACTCATCTTCCTCTATCAGTTTATATAGAAATTAATTCTCCATTCAATCCGTTGCACTGAAGTTCTGCGTTACAGTGTGATTGATACGTAAAGGCAATGTTCCCGTGTTAGCAGAGACTGTGTTCACGGTAAGCTCTGCAAATGTCAGCTCAATGGGAAATGACTTTCACATTTTTAGTGCACTATATCGATACAGATTGAATCAAGCGCTAGCATATTTTATATATTGACAGACTACATCAGGTACACGTCCCGAGCTTCCTCTGAAGTTCTCCAAACCCATACCTCTGGAATCACTACTATACTTCTATCCAGTGGAACAGTGAGATAAATCACAAAGAGAGATCCACAATTCAGATAGACTTCAGTAGCCTCTGGCAACATCTAGTGGTGATAACACCACACTAACATCCCCCATTCATTATGATTCACTCCTAAATTCATTTAATTTGAACAAAATGCCATAAGATCTCATATCTTGTTCTAATCAATAGGCTTTAATCAATAGATCATTAAAGAGTGAAAACTGTACTTGATAAACTACCCTGCACGAGGAGCCATTGGCACACTACTCTGATCTGCTACATGTTGACTAACTGTTGTCAACGATCAAACCAGTACCAGTCCCCAGGCTGGATTGCAAGCTGTTGTCTAGTACCATCACCCTGACTCTGTATTAAACCACTACCTTCATGGTTCCCTCCAGGTGTCCCTGAGCCGGATTTGGGATCATTACAGATGACCCTGTTGCCCGCTGACCCTAATCCTCCTAATGTTCTTATAGCCAGTCAGCAAGCAACTAAAACCTACCTACCTGCCCTGCCTTTTACTGTGGTGTTATCCCAACCCCTGCTTTCAGCCCAGTGCTGGACATAGCACGGAAAGTGAAAACAACAACAACCTTTCCTCCTGGGCTCTCTCAGGGAAGAAATTATTCGGGCAAAAATTCAAGCTAGAGGAATTTGTCAAACCTGTGAGTATTATAGATAGTATAGTATATCATCACTTCCTCCTTCCTAGTTGTGTCTTATTGAGATTATACATATACACTGAGTATACCAAACATTAGGACCTCCTTCCTAGTTGTGTCTTATTGAGATTATACATATACACTGAGTATACCAAACATTAGGACCTCCTTCCTAGTTGTGTTGTGTCTTATTGGGATTATACATATACACTGAGTATACCAAACATTAGGACCTCCTTCCTAGTTGTGTTTTATTGGGATTATACATATACACTGAGTATACCAAACATTAGGACCTCCTTCCTAGTTGTGTCTTATTGAGATTATACATATACACTGAGTATACCAAACATTAGGACCTCCTTCCTAGTTGTGTCTTATTGAGATTATACATATACACTGAGTATACCAAACAATAGGAACAACTTCCTTATATTGAGTTGCACCCCCCCATTTTCTCCTCAGAACAGCCTCAGTTCATCGGGGCATGGACTCTACAAGGTGTTGAAAGCGTTCCACAGGGATGCTGTCCCATGTTGATTCAAATGCTTCCCGCAGTTGTATCAAGTTGGCTGGTTGACCTTTGGGTGGGGGACCATTCTTGATACACACGGAAAACTGTTGAGCTTGAAAAACCCATCAGCGTTGCAGTTCTTGACACAACTGTTGTGCCTGGCACTTATTACCATACCCATTTCAAAGGCAATTCAATCTTTTGTGTTGCCCATTCACCCTCTGAATGGCACACATACACAATCCAAGTTTCAATTGTCTCAAGGCTTGAAAATCCTTCTTTAACCTGTCTCCTCCCCTTCATCTACACCGATTGAAGTGGATTTACCAAGCGACATCAATAAGGGGTCATAGCTTTCACCTGGATTCACCTGGTCAGTCTATGTCATGGAAAGAGCTCCGTGTATATAATGTTTTGTACACTCAGTGTTTATTGGCAGTAGGACGCATTGTATGATGCTTATTAGTGTACACATGCAGTGAAATGATCAGGCATTGCTTGTTATATGCGGTCTATAACCTTCTCAGGAGTGAATGACACTATGTAGAAGAGGCAGAAATGATTGGTTAAATGTGTACAATGTTTGCATCAGTTCCTGTGATATACAGTTATATTCTAGGTTTAGATTAGCTACTATCTTCAGGAGATTGCTATTTTGATGAATTTGCTGATGAATTTGTTTAATGTCATACAAATTATTTATGAGCTACACTTTAACAGTCTTTATGAGAAATCAACTAAGAATATCACATTTTCTACATAAAACTAATGTGAATATTGAGGTCTCATTATTGATATCAAGGTTTTTTTAATTGAACAATCAATCAATTTAGAATGTTCCGTTCCTATGAGAATGGTTTTGAATGAGTTGAAGCGTTAAATTGGTTATCTTTGTGGAAATCTGCAATGGAATGTTGGACTCAAGACATTTACAATGAGTATACAAAGCAGACAGTATGACAATACATCTAAAGCAGGTATTCCCAAACCGGGATTACCTGGGAGTACCAAGGGGTATTCACAATGCCGTCGGTCGGGGGTACGCTAAATCAAAATCTGATTCAATTTTTTTTTAACCATAATTATTATGAATATATATATATTTCCTCTTTTTTTCTTCACATATTGAATTTATGAATATATTTTTATATTTATATTTTCCAACGGGGCTATACATTTGTGTGATGTTGTTTTCTCGCCTGAGTAGCCTCTTTTCACTGCCCAAAATAAAATTTAACTATCTAGTGTTCAGCGAAATAACAACACAATGTCAAATACAGGTAACCTAGTCAAATAAATAACATCCAATCACATTAACCATTACACTCTCTGGGAATTTCATTAACGGGCCAAACGTAGCTGCTGCTCATGTTTGTATCTGTAATGATGGTGCAAAAGCCATGACAGGGAGACACAGTGGAGTGGTAACGCGCATGCAAACAGTTGCTCCCGACGCCACTTGGGTACACTGCAGCATCCACCAAGAGGCTCTTGCTGCCAAGGGAATTCCTGCCAGCTTGAAAGATGTTTTGGACACAACAGTGAAAATTGTTGTTAACTTTGTTAAAGCAAGGCCCCTGAACTCTCGTGCATTTTCTGCACTATGCAATGATATGGGCAGCGACCATGTAATGCTTTTACGATATACAGAAGTTATCAAGGTTATCAAGGGGCAAAGTATTGTCACATTTTTTAAAATTGAGAGACAAGCTTAAAGTTTCCTTAAATGACCATAATTTTCACTTGTCTGACCGCTGGCATGATGACGAGTTTCTCACATGACTGGCCTATCTGGGTGATGCTTTTTCTCGCCTGAATGATCTGAATCTAGGATTACAGGGCCTCTCTGCAACTATATTCAATGTGCGGAACAAAATTGAGGCTATGATTAAGAAGTTGGAGCTCGTCTCTGTCTGTATTAACAAGGACAACACACAGGTCTTTCCATCATTTTATGATTTTTTTGTGTGCAATTTAACTCAAGCTTACGGACAATGTCAAATGTGATATTGCGAAGAACCGGAGTGAGTTAGGTGCGCAATTACGCATGTACTTTCCCGAAACGGATGACACAAACAACTGGATTCGTTATCCCTTTCATGCCCTGCCTCCAGTCCACTTACCGATATCTGAACAAGAGAGCCTCATCAAATTGCAACAAGCGGTTCCGTGAAAATTGAATTTAATCAGAAGCCACTGCCAGATTTCTGGATAGGGCTGCGCTCAGAGTTTCTTGCCTTGGCAAATCGTGCTGTTAAGACACTGATGCCCTTTGCAACCACGTACCTATGTGAGAGTGGATTCTCGGCCCTCACTAGCATGAAAACTAAATACAGGCACAGACTGTGTGTGGAAAATTATTTAGGACTGAGACTCTCCAATACAACTCAACATTGCAGAGTTATGTGCATCCTTTCAAACACACCCTTCTCATTAACCTGTGGTGAGTTTTCATACATACATATAAGGTTTTATATGTAAGATGATTAAATAAACAGAAAAATATTGATTATTATCATTATTTGTGCCTTGGTCTGTCACGCCCTGACCATAGAGAGCTGTTTATTCTCTATGTTGGTTGGGTAGGGGTGTGATTTAGGGTGCATTATCTAGGGGAATTGTATTTCTACGGTGGCCTGATATGGGTCCCAATCAGAGGCAGCTGTTTATCGTTGTCTCTGATTGGGGATCATATCTACGTAGCCATTTTCTCCATTGTGATTTGTGGGATCTTGACTATGTTTGTGTGTAGTTGCTTTCTGCACTGCATGTAGCTTCACGGTTCGTTTATTCACTTTATTGTTTTTGTGCTTTGAGTTCTCTCTTCCTAAATAAAAGGATGGAAACATACTACATTGCATTTTGGTCCACTCCTTATGACGATCGTGATATGGTCCTATAAGAGATCTTTGTCACTTCCCACGAGCCGGGTTGTGACAAAAACACACACTCATTCTTATGTTTAATAAATGTATCGTATAGTGTGTGTGTGGCAGGCTTACAATGATGGCAAAAAACAACATTTGAGAGTGCGCTGACCCTGGTGCTAGAGGGGGTACACAGCTGGAGGTTGAATGTTTGAAGGAGTACGGGACTATAACACATTTGGGAACCACTGCTCTAGAGCATACAGTATTTAGCATTGATGGGTCTACTTTATAAGTATTCAATACTATGCTATAATTTCAACTGATTGCTTTTCAGTGTTGACTGGCAATGTTAGATATTCATGTAATATAAGCGAGTGAGTGATATTAATTTGTGAGTGTGTGTTTTGTCACAGGTCTTGCCCCGACCAGAAGACCTGCTGACCTCTCAGGCTAAAAATACCATGATGCATCTCACCGCCCAGAACCACCGGCTAGCTTCTAAAAATGTATGTAATTCCAAAATACCTAAACTCCATCTGTCAGCCACACAGGGAGGGGAAGAGGAGGTGGTGATGGTGGGTCCGCTTAAGACTGGCTCTGCCATGCTGCCAACGCTAGGCCAAGAGGGCCCTGCCACCCAGAGAGATTCCTCGCTCCTAGTCAGGTATGTATTATGTACTGTCGGCTCTCTTGGCTGAGGCAGCTATACATGTATCTTACATTTGTGAAAAAATGAAAAATAATAATAATTCATTCACGCAATCGTTTGTTTGTTTGTTTGTTTGTTTGTTTTATTTGTTTGTTTGTTTGTTCGTTCGTTCCTTCCTTCCTTCCTTCCTTCCTTCCTTCCTTCCTTCCTTCCTTCCTTCCTTCCTTCCTTCCTTCCTTCCTTCCTTCCTTCCTGTTCAGGTCTTTCCTGCCTGGCTCATCCCGAGCGAGGGAGGGGGAGAACCTGCCCCTGCGGCGGCCTCTGAAGCTGGCCCCTCTGGAGCTGCCCAGGGAGGTACAGAAGGCCCAGAGACAGAAGATGAAGGGGATTGGTCTGGAGGCCAAGGGTGTTTCCCGCAAACTGGACACTACGGTGGGGGACCAACCCTGCCCCAGGAAGGTGAAGGCCTGTGGGGTGAGAGGAGAGAGACCAGAACTGGTTAAGGGTGCGGCAGAGTGTGTCTCCACCCCAGCCCCACATCCCCTGCCCCTGACTGAAACAGCACCCAGAGTCCAGCGACAGCAGAAGGTTCTGAGAGCGGAGCTTGCTCATGCCAACCCAATCCAGAGACACACAGGAGGCAGGCTCTCAGAAGATTTTGGCTCTACCGTTAAAGACCTCCATCCTCCTCCTAGAAGCAAACCAGTCTCTCCCTCTGCCTCTTTCCCCGTCAGTGCCAAAGCTCAGGCCCAGCAGGCGCCACGTGGCGAGGAGAGCGTATGCCATGTGGCCGGCCCGTTCCAGCAGGAGACCGGCAAAAAGAGGCGTCTGAGGAGGGCAGAGCACCTCGAGGAGGATCAGAGCAAATCTAACATGTCAACAGGAGGATTACCAAGGGAAGAGGCCAAGCTGGCCCAAGGGTCCCAGCAGGGAAAAGCCCTGAGGGTAGAGAAGACAGAGAAGGCTCGGAGGACAGAGAAAGCCTTGAAGGAGGCCAGTCGCATGCTGGAGAAGGCTTCCAAGAAGAACGTCAGCTCAGAATCACTGGAGAACCCGCTGGAAGTGTCCGGAAAGGCCCTCAGGAGGATGGCAGTGAGCAACCTCCAGGACGCTGTCCTTTGACCGCTGACCCAGGATCTTTGACCTCTTAAACCCTGACTCCTTTTGACCAGCCCAAGAAGTCGTGAAAACAGACTTGACAGTGTTAAACCGTGTGTTTATTTGTGCTTATCACCTGGAAATTACTATAGAAAAACCCCTGCATCTTACTTCACACAGCATCTGGTATTCATAGCAACAAGCCAGTTACAATTGCCAAGTACCATAGCAGGCAGTATATATAGTATATAAAACAGAATAAATATAGAGTATATTATAAACAATATTTATTTATTATTTTGTAGACAGATGACTGTAATAAAAATGTTTGCATGCCAACTGGTACCATTAGAATACGTTAAAAAAAATTGTGACATTTAACCATCGTAGATATTCTGACATTGGCTATTCAATCTCATATTTTGGATGAAATATGTCTACGAAACTGACATGCATTCAGGGAATATCATCACGGGCTCATCAGACCGATACATTGGCCTCATCTATGACCACGGAAGCAGCTCCTTTTACACCAAACTATGGCATTGAGTAGTAACATATCAGAACTCACAAAACAGAGCCGCAACAGCAACAGGATGTTTACATTGACAACAGCAAATAAAGTTCATGAGATTTGAAATATGCCATTTTCATGTCTTTTCTGAATCAGCCACCCCATTGGGAACGGTGTGTTTAGTCCTTCAGTTCATTCTCTCATCTTTCTGCACCTTAGCTACTTCCCGTAGTTCATGTAATCTCAGAAGAATGCAGTAGTGGTGCGTGGGTAAACACACAGGGGAAGCCTATGTGTTGTGATAATTGTGTTGTTTGCTCTATAACCTGTCAGTTCATATGCCTTGACACCGTGATACATAGTCCTCAGGATGAGGCAATAAGAAGACACAATGGAAGAATAAATTCAACCACCTTTGTTTCATCACAAAACCGGAGAGCAACCTCTGTCCGGGGAAATCTACAAATCATATTGCATGTAACAACCAGTTACATGACCTGCAGCATGGTCAATGGAGTTCATGTTTCCGACATAAAAAACGATTGATTTAGAACCACGGAGAGTTACCACAAGTCGCAAAGAAAACAGGAGCTGTTCCAGCACCATTTCAACTTCAACATTTCAACATCATCAAATCAACGCGGCAACTATGCTTAGTCTAATACTGTGACAATTCAAATAAAACAATTTAGTCCAATCAACGCAAGCTAAATATGATGTGGCTGTCGATGAAACAGATTTCTCTGTGTGTGTGTGTGTGTGTGTGTGTGTGTGTGTGTGTGTGTGTGTGTGTGTGTGTGTGTGTGTGTGTGTGTGTGTGTGTGTGTGTGTGTGTGTGTGTGTGTGTGTGTGTGTGTGTGTGTGTGTGTGTATGTGCGTGTGTGTGTGTGTTGTGTGTGTGCATGCGTGTGCAAGTACAAAAACATGTTGACTCACCCTATTTGTAGAGAAATGCCAATGCCATCCTCCTCTCTTTCATGTTGACGAAACGGTCTATCACTCTGTTACTATCACTCAGTTACACGCTTTTAGTTTTTGTTGTCCTAGGGTACTGTACCTGGCAAAAATGCTTGCTCGCTAGCCTAACTTCCATTCATGGGCAACGTTAACTATTTACGTTAGTTACATTAGCCTTCTACATCTAGCTGCATATTGAACTGCCATCCTCTCAGGCCTGAGGCACAACAATGAATGAATGGCCATTATAATCACAGGCCAGTAAGGAGAATTAAGTAAAACTACAAGTCCAAATCCGTATCTCGACCCATCGCTAATTAGGGGAAATTGCCAATTTAAGCTAGCTAGCCACCGGTGCACAACAACACAACGAGATGCAACAATTCAAGTTGTTTCTGTCAATGAAGTATGCGCTCAATGTGATTTCATAGGAGTGATGTCAAATCCAAATTGGCATCCCTTGACACTTTTTTTGGTGCGCCAGGACCATTCACAGTTGAGATCACTCAGTTTATCTCCACACAGATGTCCTACACATACAGAGGCAGAGGTGTGCTGCTACGCTCGCTCAGATGCTTCCTCCAGTGAGACACATTCAGCGAATTCTTGTGAATTGAAGGAAAATGATGCAACACAGAGATGAAAGATGCATTTTCTTTATAACTTTTTTTCTTGGTCAATTCTTTGGGGAAGTCTGGCTTCCTTTGTCTTCCATGAATACACACCACTGGGAGAATGCAAAAGTGAACTCTTTTCAGAGTCTTTAAGCCAGCCAGGTCAACCGTGATACAAGTCAGTATTTGACACCCATCCATGTCTGAGGACAGCGAGCGCTGTTACCTTCAAGTAGGTTTTTAATTATTATTATTTTTACCTTTGTTTAACCAGGCAAGTCAGTGAAGAACAAATTCTTATTATCATTGACGGCCTAGGAACAGTGGGTTAACTGCCTGTTCAGGGGCAGGACGACAGAATTGTACCTTGTCAGCTCGGGGGTTTGAACTCGCAACCTTCCGGTTACTAGTCCAACGCTCTAACCACCAGGCATTTTAGACAGGGCTGGTGGATGGGCTTAAGCACCGGCCTCTGATTCCAAAGTTAGCAAGTTCCAATCCAGCGATAGGCAAAAAAAAAGAAAGTTATATCTCAAACTTTAACCCTTGCGTTCAGAGTTAATGCCTAACTTTAAAATTTCTGAGTTAATCCCTAAATTTAACGCAAACCTTACAAATTCAGAGTTTTGAGAAACATGGATTAATGTCTAATTCTGACATGAGACTGTGAGAGCTAGTTGCTTTAGGCAGTGTTTTTCCTCCTATCAAAATGCATTACAGCTCTGTGTGGGTTGGGCAACAGAACAAACCCTATCCCTCACTGCAACAAGTGAATCTCCAGGTTCCTTCCACTCTGAAAGAATGACTGAAGAACACTCACATAAAAAGGTCTACGTTCTGCCAATCGGAACAGAGGATGCTACTCTAGACATCAAAGCCTTGAGATGATCCATTTCTTTTCAAGTTATTCCCTGATTCTAGATTTAGACATTCCAGACTGTAGTAATGGATTTCGTTTAGGTAATGTATACTGACCCGTGACTGAATCAGGTAGTTTATCATAGAGAAAAGAAAAGTCTCCCAAAACATATTTGAGTTTTAAAGGTCAATTGTTTTTGCAGGTATGTCAAAGTGAACTGACAGTGAGAAAACACAGGCAAAACCACATCACAGTCATTCAACATAAAAAAAACGACTTCTTATCAAGTGAGTTGTAGTAGGCAAGTTTAATTGACAGACTTGCCCCATGAACCCCAAATCAGGGTACAGAAGACAACAAGAGCCTTCTAACACACTATGTCCTGCTTTGAGTCATGCTGCATTCTGACAGTGAATAGATATAATTTGTTTTTATGTATATGTGAACCCTTCGGGAATTGAACCTACAACTATAAGGAGTCATATGGCTCCTCAACCCTCAACGAGTCACTGACACCAGTAGCACATTAACACCCATCTGCTCCAGACCATCATCCGACCACCAGACTTCATTACCCTCACACCACACCGGGGCTATAGTTAGACTGGCCTGTGCCCACTTGCCCTGGCTAACTGAGTACAAAGGTAACCACAAATAGGATCTCAGAATGTATAGCTGTTATGTCTAATGTATGTATTTGTCAATGAAGCACAATGATAATTAATAGTTAATAATAATCATTTTGGTGGGTGCTTATATTTGTCCTACTTCACACATCAGAAAGTATTCATAAATCTTGACTGATTCCACATTTTGTTGTGATACAGCCTGAATTCAAAATGTGTTCAAGTTTTTTTTCTTTCTCACCCATCTACACACACCCCATAATTACAAAGTGAAAACACCTTGTTCGAAATTTTGGCAAATTTATTGAAAATGAAATACAGAAATATCACATTTACATACAGTTGAAGTCGGAAGTTTCCATGCACTTAGGTTGCAGTCACGGGGGTGGCGGCATCATGTTGTCGGGGTGCTGCAGGAGGTACTGGTGCACTTCACAAAATAGATGGTATCATGAGGGAGGACATGTATGTGGAAATATTGAAGGAACATCTCAAGACATCAGTCAGGAAGTTAAAGCTTGGTCCCAAATGGGTCTTCCAAATGGACAATGACCCCAAGCATACTTCCAAAGTTGTGGCAAAAAAGGACAACAAAGTCAAGGTATTGGAGTGGCCATCACAAATCCCCGACCTCAATCCTATAGAAAATGTGTGGGCAGAACTGAAAAAGCGTGTGCGAGTAAGGAGGCCTACAAACCTGATTCAGTTACACCAGCTCTGTCAGGAGGAATGTGTCAAAATTTGTTGTGGGAAGCTTGTGGAAGGCTACCTGAAATGTTTGACCCAAGTTAAACAATTTAAAGGCAATGCTACCAAATACTAAGTGAGTGTATGTAAACTTCTGACCCACTGGGAACGTGATGAAAGTAATAAAAGCTGAAATAAATCACTCTCTACTATTATTCTGACATTTCACATTCTTAAAATAAAGTGGTGATCCTAACTGACCTAAAACAGGGAATTGTAACAAGGATTATATGTCAGCAAAAACTGAGTTTAAAATGTATTTGGCTAAGGTGTATGTAAACTCCTGACTTCAACTAAGTATTCACACCTCTGAGTCAATACTTTGTAGAAGCACCTTTGGCAGTGATTTCAGCTGTAAGTCTTTCTGGGTAAGTCTCTAAGAGCTTTCCATACCTGGATTGTGCAACATTTGCCCATTATTCTTTAAAAAATACTTCAAGCTCTGTCAAATTGGATGTTGAACATTACTTGTCAACCATTTTCAGTTCTTGCCATATATTTTCAAGCAGATTTAATAAGTCAAAACTGTTACACAGCCACTCAGGAACATTCACTGTCTCCTTGTAAGCAACTCTAGTGTAAATTTGGCCTTGTGTTTTAGGTAATTGTTCTGCTGAATGGTGAATGAATCTCCCAGTGTCTGGTGGAAAGGAGACTTAACCAGGTTTTCCTCTTGGATTTTGCCTTGGCTTAGTTTCTTTTTAATCCTGACAAACTCCCCATTTCTGAACGATTACAAGCATACCCATAACATGATGCAGCCACCACTATGCTTGAAAATGTGTTGTATTGTATTTGTCCCGAACATAACACTTTGTATTCAGGACAAAAAGTGAATTGCTTTGCCAAGAAGATGCGTGTTGTTGCAAACAGGATGCATGTTTTGGAATATGTTTATTCTGCACAGGCTTCCTTCTTTTATGTCAATTGGATTATTATTGTGGAGTAACTGCAACGTTGTTGATCTATCTTCAGTTTTCTGCTATTACAGCCAAACCAAAGGGGTTGAATACCTACAGTTGAAGTTTACATACACTTAGGTTGGAGTCATTAAAACTTGCTTTTCAACCAATTCACAAATTTCTTGTTAACAACTATAGTTTTGGCAAGTCGGTTAGGACATCTACTTTGTGCATGACACAAGTAATTTTTTCCAACAATTGTTTACAGACAAATGATTGAACTTATAATTCACTGTATCACAATTCCAGTGGGTCAGAAGTTTACATACATTAAGTTGACTGTGCTTTAAACATCTTGGAAAATTCCAGAAAATGATATCATGGCTTTAGAAACTTCTGATAGGCTAATTGACATAATTCAGTCAATTGGAGGTGTATCTGTGGATATATTTCAGGGCCTACCTTCAAACTCAGTGGCTCTTTGCTTGACATCATGGGGAAATTAGAAGAAATTAGCCAAAGTTTAAATGTATTTAGCTTAGGTGCATGTAAATTTCAGACTCCAGACATTTCAGATTTAAATTTTTTATATATTTGTTAAAATGTGTATGAACATATAATTCCACTTTGACATTATTTGGAATTGGGTGTAGGCCAGTGACCAAAAATCACATTTTAAATTCAGTCTGTAACACAATAAAATGTTGAAAAAGTCAAAGGGGGTGAATACTCTCTGAAGGCACCGTACAAGTGCGTATTATACGCATGTGGGAATTGGAAATGTGTTTTTTGCATATCCCAATTCCTCCTGAGCAGACACACAACCACCACACAATGTTGCATTAATGTTTACTCTGTTGTGTACTTTAAATGTACTTACCGGTATCCAGTATCAATGCATTCCTCTTGCAGCAGAGGGGAGTAAAGAAACCTGTTGAAGTGCGGGGGGGGGGGGGGGGGGTAGTGGGTGAAGCATGTGAAATCAGCAAGGCAACTCGACCTGAGAGACATCTAAACCACAAAGGGGCCTGACGAGGCGAGAGAGAGGGGTTCTGAGACAGCTATTGGGGAAAGGGACACTTTCCATTCTGACAGGATAGGTGGCAACTTCAGTGAGAGAGAGAGGGAATGTTATGGACAGAGAAAACCAAACCATTGGAGAACAAGACCACTGCTTTCCACCTCCTGCAGGGTACATGGCTGACAACACGGAATCTAGGTAACATTATTTCTCAATGTGGTTAACAAAGATTTTCTTAAATCGTTTTAAATAATTGAGCCTTTTCTGAATGTACAACTGGTGTTCTACTACACAAGAGTCAGCTGAGATGAGGAGCACAAGACAATATAAAGCGTCAACCACACGTGTTCCTTGGTAATCATTTCCCCGACTCAAATACACCCTTCCCCATCATACAGCAAGTCCCCTGATACAGTAGACCCAGCCCACCACGGTCCTCCGCAGGCGGCTAGGGCAGCTCTGCTGTGGCTATCTCTGAGCCAGAGCTATGGCTGGAGGGTTGGAGGGGTTGGAAAGAGGAGGCAGTGGCTGAAAGAGAAGCTGTGTGCCTCCTGTCCCCGAGGGCAGCAACACTTCAGATGGTCACAGCCCCAGGAACCGTTAAAAAAACAGACAAAAATATAACCAGAAAGTTGGTCTATAATTGGCCAGGCCTGTCGTGGTTCTTTAGTCCGTGAGCTGAGCAGCTAGAGCAGTACAAGCTCGTCCCCTAGTGAAACCCTACACTTTCCCCTTCAGTCAGTTCCTCCCTGCCACTCTATCCACCTATCCAAGAGGTTGTAGCAGAATCTCACTGACTTTTTATCAACACTACACTGGATTGACATCGTTGTGGATTTTAGGATTACTTGATCCTAATTTCTTCACACCTGTAAAGGAGGTTCCTTGGGGGGTTTATCATTGGATGGGGGGTGTGTCCTTTATGCTGAGCTAAGAGACAAGCGCACATGCGAGACTTGGAGGATAGGGACCACACAGAGAGACCTCCAGTGAAACTAAGTGGTCAGCAATCCAGGTAGGATTAAATCAATCTGTCTCATGTAAATTGTTTTAGTTCTGGTAATTGATAGTTTATTTGGAGGGTAGATTTATGTTTTTGTGCATTTGGATTTTTGTGTTTGCGATGAATTGCTCATAGGAGCCACATGTTTGATTCTCCATCAGGAGTAGCTATCTTTTCCTTTGGACTGGAAAACTGGTGCTGTTTTTTACATCATTGCTGGATGATGGAAGTCAGGTTTCTGGAATAGACATCTGCATTGTAGTCCCTGATCTGCCATTGAGAAAGGAGGTGGAAACACACAGGCCCCATGCAGGATACAGACCACACTTTGTACGAGGGAGATCTGGGCTCAGGACTAAGTAAAATCACCATGTTTTTATCTTTTTAGTCAATTATTTCAAAGTCAACATTTTGAAACTGAGTTGAAAGCGTGATGTAGGGAACACATGTGGTGACAACTGGTGGCTGGGGTGTAAAATGCTTTATCTGATCGGACAAAGTTATGCGAAATGCAAAGTAGCACTAAATTAGTGTTAAGTTTCACAATTTGATCTGTCAGATGAGCAATCTGTTGAATAGTTAGTTACTCAAGATGTAGGCCTATCATGTGTCTTGCGGGTGGATGAGTGGATAGTTTTTAGAAGACTGAAAAGTTTCCCAGTAGGCAATATGCTTTGAGCGGGCGTTTGAGATAGACTATACTTTCATTTTCGTCAGCTTTAAATACACACTAATTACAGCAATTGCAGCCATTTCCCTAATAGGCCTTGAGCTTCTTAATAATGTCAGTAAAACCTAAGAAAGCTCCAGGGCATAAATAGCTCTGTGGTAAATCAGATAAAGTAAGCTAATGCCAAACTAACCAGACTAGAGGTTAAACCTAACGGCATGATGACCATGGTCCTGGAGGATAATGGACAATAAGCAAAGTGTAGGACATCACACAATTGTTACGTGGCTGTGGGCACTCCCTTATGATGTGCTGTAACTGTAGAACGCAAGAGAGGAGAAGAGGAATCATATCAACAGAATTTAAACTTGGTCATGCACTGTATGTACAAGATTCGCTGTAAAAAAAGGATAAAGCAAGGTCAAAGCATTATGACAGCTCAAGGAGAATGGTAAGACATTGCCACATCATCAGGCTTCCATACACCAATGCCACACAAAGCTTTCCCCACACAACACTAGTCTAGCAATCTGATGACAGAGTAGCATTGGGCCCACAGCCTTATATTTGTCTCTGGTCCTTGGGCCTAGTTCACTGCTGTTAAATCACACAGAGACACTTCCTGTAAGGATGACTTAAAGATATAGATAAGTTTGATGACACAGGCATTGCAACCTCTCTATGGTGACTCAGTGAGCGCTAGCAGAGTTGATGTGTGTGTGTGTGTGACCCAATGTAACTCCAGGAGCACTATGTAACTCCAGGAGCACTGTCACTGATTTCTTTCCAATGACAAACCACTCAGTGGTTTTTACTCCCAATCAGTCCAGTCACTGGGTTAGTTTCAATTGGCCTGCTCAACTGGCACAGTCCTCAATTAATTAATTAATTAATCTACTTCCAGAAGAGATGCAATACCTTTAGAACAATCCTCAATGATTAAATGAGAGCTTGAGTATAGAATTTTAGCTGTTTGTAAAATCAATATTCCCAAAATAACAGCTGCTTATCTGAATCACAAGACATTTAACATCATATTGCATTCCAGTATTGTGGTTTAGGATATTGTGATTTAGGATATTGTGGTTTAGGATATTGTGGTTTAGGATATTGTGGCTCAGGCAACAGGACATTTCCAGTTGTCTCTTGCACCTGTCTGCTTCTTGGTAGTTTGACATGATGATCTGTTGATGTCTGGGCATTCCCATTCCCATGAGCACCAATGATGTAAAAAGGGCTTTAAAAATACATTTGAATTGACCCTCTCTCTCTCTCTCTCTCTGCCCCTCTCTGTGATTTCTCGACAGGTAATGTCATCTCTTCCGGCTCTTACAGACACTTACCACCTAACCTCTCTCCATTTACTGTAACCAGCATCCTCACCCACTGAGCACCGACCAACACCGGACGTCCATGGATGTTGAAAAGTAGTTGAAATTTGGTCAGTTCACCCTGGCCTTGCTGTTAAAGTCCACAGATGGACTGGACCAAATCTGAACCTACCATAGATGTATGTTTCACATGTTTGGACAGAACAGTAAAGTAAAGTACAGTACAGTATAATGTACTGAACATATCTACTTTACTTTACTGTACTCTACTGAACTCTACTCTGCTTTGCTGTGATGGACAAACTTGTGAAACATAGACGTCTATGACTGCTTCAGACTTGGTCCAGACTAGCCAAATGTGGTTTTGCTTGGAGGCGGAGCATATTACATTAATAGCCAGTATGTATAATAATACCCAAATATGCAAAAGAAGGATATTGTGTATTTCTGCCTGTGTGTACCTATTCAGGATACATCACCGTGAAGAGAATGACATGCATATCCATAATTATGCACTTTCTGTGTAGTACAGATCAGGGACCCATAATGTAACTCCCTTACCATAATTATGCACTTTCTGTGTAGTACAGATCAGGGACCCATAATGTAACTCTCTTACCATAATTATGTTCACCTGCTGTAGTCCAATAACCAAAATACAGTTTTCAAAACTGACACCCCATTGTTTCTACAGACATATTGGAATATTAATTGGGAGCAGGTATTCAGCAGAGTTCTTGGAAAACGTGGCCGCATAAAAACCGGAGTAAGATTTTACCATCATTTTGTTACCAAACTTTGCATCTGCACAGTTCTTCTGGTAAATGCGTTCATGTGAAACTTTGAAATCAACGGGTTTTGTTTGGCATACATTCCAAAGTGAAAACTCGAAGTCAAAGCGTACTTCCGTTACTGTGGAATTTCCCATCTCCAGGTTGGAAACCTGGATGGTGATCACATCCTAAGATCAAAACATAACCAGACGAGAGGCCGATATGGAGCTGCGACTGGCATGCAGGGCTTCCCTAGTCCTGGTCATACTGGCACTGGCTCTCTCAGGACAGAGGGTTGATGCTCAAAGCAGGGCAGGTAAGGGCATCAGCTGTATCTAGCTGGTTCAAATAGTATTTGTTTTCTTTCATATACTTTGAGCCACAATGAGCTTGTCTGGCTCAAAGGAACCAATGGAGTAGTTCTAAAAGAAGAAACCCTGCCCACCTGGCACTCCACAGTAGCTCAATCCTCAAGAGTTAGAAATAAAATAAATACTATTTGAACCCAAGCCTGGTTCTTACTATCTTTATGTACAATACTGGGAATTCCTCAGGTCTGAATTCTAACATACTACCTTTCACTTCCTCTCAGGCTGTAAGAACGTGCACTATGACCTGGTGTTCATCCTGGACACGTCGTCCAGTGTGGGGAAGGAGAACTTTGAGAAGATCCGCCAGTGGGTCTCCAACCTGGTGGAGTCGTTCGACGTGGGCCCGGACAAGACGCGTGTGGCCGTGGTACGCTACAGCGACCGGCCCACCACCGAGTTCAACCTGGGACTCTACCGCACCATGGACGAGGTGAAGAGGGCCGCCAGGAACATCCGCTACCTGGGAGGGAACACCATGACCGGGGACGCCATCAGCTACACCACCACCAACATCTTCACAGAGCGGGCCGGGGCCAGGCCTGCAGCCAAGGGCATCCAGAAGGTGGCTATCCTCCTGACAGACGGGAGGAGTCAGGATTACGTGTTGGAACCGTCAAAGGCGGCGGCGAAGGCCGGGGTGAGGATGTTCGCTGTGGGCATAGGGGAGGCTCTGAAGGTGGAGCTGGAGGAGATCGTAGCAGAACCTAAGAACGCTCACGTGTTCCATGTGACAGACTTCAATGCCATCGACAAGATCAGAGGGCGGCTGAGGAGACGGCTCTGTGAAAGTAAGTAACCAATCACACAGGCTCTGTGAGAGTAAGAAGGAGACTCTGTTGAGAAGGAGAATCTGTGAGAGTTAGTAACCAATAACAGCCTGAGAAGGAGGCTCTGTGAGAGTAGGTTATCAGGTGTATGATATTTCTGTGACTGCCCTTACTCTTTAGTTTGTCAGGAAACAAATTCCAACAAGATGTCTACATTACATACACAATCAGGATGACAGAATTGGGTTTCAAATTCCATTGGAAATGCAGCTACTTCTATTAATCAAAAGCCTAAACCTTCTTAATATATAACATGTGCCTTTAAAATACACTTTAAAGATAGCTAAATCTATATCACTCTGAACGTATGTACCCTTAAAACACACTGCAATTATCCCCTTCACTATGCACTCCAAAATAAACGTCTTTCCTCTCGAATAGGCCTTTCCCCTCGACTAAGCCCGCTCCTTCCTGTGCTTCCTCGTCTCTGACTGGATGTGACATGATATGTGTGAGGTGTGGGCGTTAAGCAGAGATCGACTAGTGAATTATAGTTTTTGCAACAGATACATTTTTGTGGCTGCTTGCCCCAGTGACTACTGGGTAAACGTTTGGTTAAGATGTGCGGAACGCTGGATAGCCTGAATTACTCTAACCTCAATGTCTTTTCCAGGACCCAGCTACAGTACTACACATCCTCTGACAGGGACACTTTCAGTACAAATATGTTGCAATATTTTTGTTAGTCATTATAAATAACAACAAATATATATAAACATTTATAAGTGCTAAAACAGTGAGGTATGTGGCCTGGGGTGGCTCTGGGCAGGTGAGGAAAGTGGAGGAGTGAGTGTGTACTGTACGTACAGGACAGGACAGAAGATGGTTGGTTGGATGCTTCACACTCCACAGTTTGCATTCCCCAATAAAACTAGCTGGACGGGAAAGCAGTGTATGCCTGAAACGGAAAAATCTAAACGGGATCCTTGCGACCTCCATGCTCTGACGTCAAAGTTTACATTTAAAATGGCTAATGTAAGGGCAGGAGTTATGGTAAGGGTAGTGGTTAAAAAGGTTAGGGCTAGGGCAAAGACAGCACAGCGTGTTTTAGAAACTTTGTGGTTAGGGTTCAGGGTAGGGACGTCCCAAGGATTCCGCGGTCACACGGCTGTACCCGACGATTAGGGCCTCGTCACGAGATAAGTGGTGGACCATCATTTGAACATCGGCTGTCTCTGAAATGACACTCCATTGGGAACGGGTCAAATGTCGTGCACTACGAAGGGAATAGGGTGCCATTAAAGATGCACTCATTGATTCACTCACTGCTGTTCGGGCACAACAGGACAGCAACACTACGGTATTCAGAGCTGTGTTTAGTGTTAACTCAGAATCATACTGTAAGCAGAGCCTCTATTCTTTACTTAAGTCAGACAGACACCCTTGTGTAGTTAGTGATACTTTACCCACTTGAGTTTGGCAAGGCGCAAGGAGATTCATTTGGAAGCTCTTAACCCTGAGCCTTCCCTTTGAGACCACAGATTCCAATGTTCATATACCCACCTTGGACTCCATCTAGAAATTCCTCACTAGTCATAATGCTTCCAGATATGCAATCTATTATGATATGAGGATAAGTGCACCCAGGGGTCACTACACAGAAGGTTAGTGACCCCTGGCCAGGCCAGGTTAGTGACCCCCAGGCCACAGGTTCATGGCCATCCAACATGTTTCTTTCTGTAATCTCTATGATCACCATGCTGCTAGTGTATCTAAGAATATCGGTGGGCACCACACAGAGCGGCCCAAGTTATTTTTGCTCTGAAAATTACAGTTCTAATGTTTCAAGTAGGTCCTACAGAGTATTTTAGGACTTCTACATTGTATGTTTTCACCTTTTCATCAAATGTTACCAGCCCACCACTGTTAAACAAAGTGCTGGGAGAAGATACTGTATGTATACAGTATAAACACAGAAACATTTGAACTCAACTAAAAGTGAAAGGCGTGTTAGCTAAATCAAAGACTATTTAACTGCCATGATCTTTCTACTGATGAGCCGGTTTGAGGCGTCACTACAGTCCCTGGTTCGAATCCAGGCTGTATCACATCCGGCCGTGATTGGGAGTCGCATAGGGAGGTGCACAATCGGCCCAGCGTCTTCCGTGTTTGGCCGGGGTAGGCCGGCATTGTAATTAAGAATTTGTTATTAACTGACTTGCCTTGTTAAAAAAAATATATATATATATATATACAGTACACACAATTTGATCAAAGTGTAACACCACTGTAGGTTTGGCTATTCCAGTGCTTTGGCTTCAGAGGATGTAGTTGATGAATGGCTTCCTAGCCTGGCACCTACTGTACTACCATACCCTGTTCAAAGGCAATTCAGTCTTTTGTCTTGCCCATTCAACCTCTGAAATGACACACATAATCCATGTCTCAATTGTCTCAAGGCTTAAACATCCTTCTTTAACCTGTCTCCTCGTCTTCATCTACACTGATTGAAGTGGATTTAACAAATTACATCAATAACGGATCATAACTTTCAACTAGATTCACCTGGTCAGTCTGTCATGGAAAGAGTAGGTGTTCTTAATTATTTGTATAGTCAGTGTATATATATATATATATATATATATACATACACTGACTATACAAATAAATATATATATATATATACACACACACACACACACACACACACACACACACACACACACACACACACACACACACACACACACACACACACACACACACACACACACACACACACACACACACACACACACACACACACACACACACACACACACATTCTGCTCCACTACAAGATACAAGAGCATGGACACACTTGACTTTGCATGACCTCCCATTCCACCCATGACATGGCATTTCCACTCTCAGCAGATATCTCTTTCCCGGGGATGATACAAAAGAGCAGCGTGGCTGAATTCAAGAGAGAGATGCATTCGGAAAATAACCCAGTAGTTAATGAGCCTCAAAATGCAGATTCAGCTCAAGTTGCTGTTGCATTGTATGTTACTGCTGGTGTATTAGACCTATGAGATACCACTGGGCCCCAGAAGCAAAGAGCTCTGCCCTGCATTGCTTCCATTTTAATACCTCTGAGGTGGATCTCTAAATTATAGATGTTGGGCCACAAGGAGAGGGAGCAGCTAGCTCTGCAGTGAGCTCAGTCTCAGACCTTCAGTTATGGCTGCATCTTAAAACACATTGACGCATCATTTAAAAAAAAATATTTAACCTTTATTTAACTAGGCAAGCCAGTTATGAACAAATTCTTATTTACAATGACGGCCTAGGAAAAGTGGGCTAACTGCCTTGTACAGGGGCAGAACGACAGATTTGACCTTGTCAGCTCGGGGACTCAATCTAGCAACCTTTCAGTTACTGGCCCAACGCTCTGACCAAAAGGCTACCTGCTGCATAACTATCTTTTCTAAGCTAGCATTGTAATTGTTGGCCACAATAGGTATGTAGTATTACTAAAAACTGATTTAAAAACTATAACCACCAGCAAATCCTCTTCCGTGTATAAGTTTGGAAATGCTTAAATAAAGGAAAACTCCACGCAAAAACTATCTTTTGGTATTTGTTGTTTCATTAGTCCATTGTTAATATAGTCCCAAACTGTTTTGCGTGTCAGAAATCAAGTTTAAGATATACACTTTTTTTTGCATCATATGTAAAAACACAAATAAAAGTTAGAAGAAAGACGTAGTCTAACAAGTTAACGCAAACTGAACAAGCAAGGACACAAACAATCACACAACATGAAGCACAGCTCAGAGAGAGAGACCACATCACATGTAGAAATCATCGCTTGCTTACTTCCTTTTCTGCCCCAGTAAACAACTTATTACTAGACATGAAGACCGTGACACACTAACAGTCTACCAAGGATACACTGTCTACCTGGATTTTCCAATTATGCACTTGACTCTGCATTTACAAAGAACAAGACATGCCAAGAGTCTGAGCCATCCCTGTAAAATGGCCTTCCTAACTCAACAAAGTCCTTTTTATAGCTGCGATTAAAGAAAATTACAGGGTCTGATAGTACATGATTGTCAGAGACACGATCTGCTGTGCGGTTTGGGTGTCTGGCTGCTTTACACACACACACACACACACACGCATACGCGCACACGCACACACACACGCACACACGCACACACACACACACACACACACACACACATCTCAGAGTGATGCCAGTGGTGACAGAGAAGAATGGCCACACCCCCAATCAGGGTTAGTTTGCATTGGCAGAGAAGTATTTTCTATTTGAAAGAGGGAATACCCCATCCAGAATGTTCCATGTATTTGTTGCTGAGGGAACAGGTATCAATGCTGCTGGCACAATGGGATGGAGACTAGTGGCTCAGTTGGAGACGGGGTACAGTATAATGTAAATGTACCCACCTCACTCTACTTTCCTGGAACACTGTATGGTTTGTTGTATGATGTTCATGTGCAAAAACAGGCAATTTAGAGACCTCAATTCTCATTCCTTTGATCTCTATTGATCAAATCTCTGAAACAGTTGTCAGCTATGACGATTGAGAGGAGAGCAGACGCACTAGCACTAAATGGTGTTGACGATGTAGTTATTTAAATTCCTCAACATAGTTGTGTTAAGACCAGAGGAATTCAGTTTTAACTCACATTATTGGCTTTGAACCGTGATGCTACTCTATGATAAGTCGGCATCAGAGGAACTAACTGCACTTACACACTTATGATTAACAATACCTTTGGTTGTGGTTGTGGTTGTGTGTGTGTGTGTGTGTGTGAGAGAGAGAGAGTCTAACACGGTCACCGCTGGGGTTGGTGCATGCAGCCCTACTCCTACTGGAGCCAGAGGAAATGTATCTTCTGTCTGGGTGCAGTCTGTCTGTGTCAAATAGACTGTCTCAGATCTACAGGTAGTTTCAATGAAGGATCCCATTTCAATGGGACACTCCCTTTTTAACTCTGATCATCTAGTTAAAACTAATAAGCCTATTCAATTCAACTATGTAGCTAACAAGGTTTCTAGGAAACCAATCATTGTATTCTTGCAGCGTAAGACAAATTATAATACCAAGTGCTACCTTGAATGACTGTATATGGAAGGCATAAACTATAAGATTTTCTCTGACCCCAATCTAATTCTGCTTTCTCAGATGTGCTATGCCCCAATATGAAGGTCCAACCAGACCGCTTCAAGCCCAACAGCACCAGCTATGGATTGGAAGAAGTTCCAGGTAAATACAACTTTTCTTCTCCCTTTTTTCACTTTAAACTTTTCTCAGTGTTTCACATTCATCAAACAGAATGGTCAAATGCCAGGTATCTTAGGTCTGACTGAAAGGATCATTGGATCTATGCAATCATGGTAAATAACAGCATCGGACTATAGGCCTGCTACACAAATACCTGTTTGTTTTTCATTCTTTTTTAATATGTAAGACCAGATGGTAAATTAATTGCTAAATGACGTTCTATACCTTCCTTCGAGAACACAAAGGAAGAAGTATTTGAGACAAGCTAAAACATATGGATTCATTTATCCATTCGCTGGGGCAGTTTTCCATTGCTATAATGTTACAAAAAGTATCAAAGCTTGCTCCTGAAGTAGCCTACTTCCCTGGAGTTGACCCACAGACTTTCCATTCGACTACGAGAGGAGGCGGGGCGTTTTGCTAAATGAACAGAAGCTATACCACTATCTATGACTATCTATGACAACTTAAAAATAGTAATTATGGTCTAGTTCTCTATTTACTAGTTATATTAAAGGAACCTAAGCAGGTTCAGGTTCTTCTTGTGGTCTCTATTTTCAGTGGCTGTGTTTCTGAGTTTGAGAAATGTGGAGCTGTAGTGCTTAACCAGATAGGTAGGATGTTGTCTTACAGTCTTAAGGGATCTAAGTTCCTGTCTATGCCTCCCACTCACATTCACCACGCTAAGAGGAGAAACAGACAGGGATGAGAAGTCTGACTCCTGCTACAGCCTCGTTACCTGGCGAGAGGGAACTGTCAAATCTAGTTTGAAACAATATCGTGAAAGCAGATCAGAAAACAAGTTTGACACGGAGATGTCTAACTCACAGAGAACATCTAGCAGTGAGAAATGCTAGCTTTACAGGCTGTTCAAAATGCTAATTTGCCTCGCAATCTAGTGTATCAAAGTGATATGAATAATAACATAATTCAGAGTTTTACTGCTGAATCCTCTTTCCTTTACTGCTCCTGAGTATTGAAACAGCTTTTCAGCCAAGTTCAGGAAAACCCTATCCGGGGGAGAACAGAGGTTTTGTTCTCCGGGGGAGAACAATGTTGGTTGTAAACCTGTCTGAGAAGCTGAGGCCTTCTGGCAGAGCTGGTGTTTAAAAACAACAGCTTCTCCAGTGGTTCCCACTGACTAGACCTGATATATCACATCCTCTAGTAGACAACACCAGGGTGCTAATTATGTGGCTGGGCATTTACTGCAGTATAAAGAGGAAGCAATCAGGATAAATAAATCACTTGAAAATGCATCACATCACATTCACAACAACAATAATTGTATGCACCCATGACTTTAGGCCACTGGATAAAAGCTTCTGCTAAATGGCAAATATAAATAGATATATATTATTTCATATATTACGTAAGCTGAATTCTGCAGGAAGACCTCAGTGTGTGTTTGATTGATTGGCAGATATGGGTTAACATAACACACACACACACACACACACACACACACACACACACACACACACACACACACACACACACACACACACACACACACACACACACACACACACACACACACACACACACACACACACACACACACTGATGTTACTGTTCATTATCTATCCTGTGGCCTAGACACTTCACCCCTACCTACCTACTTTATATGTACATACAGTTGAAGTCGGAAGTTTACATACAGTACATCTTAGCCAAAAACATTTAAACTCAGTTTTTCACAATTCCTGACATTTAATCCTTGGGTGAATTCTGGCCCATTCCTCCTGACAAAGCTGGTGTAACTGAGTCAGGTTTGTAGGCCTCCTTGCTCGCACATGCTTTTTTAGTTCTGCCCACATATTTTCTATAGGATTGAGGTCAGGGCTTTGTGATTGTCACTCCAATACCTTGACTTTGTTGTCCTTAAGCCATTTTGCCACAACGTTGGAAGTATGCTTGGGGTCATTGTCCATTTGGAAGACCCATTTGTGACCAAGCTTTTACTTCCTGACTGATGTCATGTTCTGTTAAAATCTCCACCCGGTACAGCCAGAAGAGGACTGGCCACCCCTCATAGCCTGGTTCCTCTCTAGGTTTCTTCCTAGGTTCTGGACTTTCTAGGGAATTTTTCCTAGCCACCGTGATTCTACAACTGCATTGCTTGCTGTTTGGGGTTTTAGGCTGGGTTTCTGTAGAGCACTTTGTGACATCAGCTGATGTAAGAAGGGCTTTATAAATACATTTGATTGATGTCTTGAGATGTTGCTTCAATATATCCACATAATTTTCCCTTCTCATGATGCCATCTATTTTGTGAAGTGCACCAGTCCCTCCTGTAGCAAAGCACCCCGACAACATGATGCTGCCACCCTCATGCTTCATGGTTGGGATGGTGTTCTTCGGCTTGCAAGCCTCCCCCTTTTTTTTAACGATGGTCATTATGGCCAAACAGTTCTATTTTTGTTTCATCGGACCAGAGGACATTTCTCCAAAAAGTACGATCTTTGTCCCCATGTGCAGTTGCAAACCGTAGTCTGGCTTTTTTTTATGGCTGTTTTGGAGCAGTGGCTTCTTCCTTGCGGAGCGGCCTATCAGGTTATATCGATATAGGACTTGTTTTACTGTGGATATAGATACTTTTGTAACTGTTTCCTCCAGCATCTTCACATCTTCCTTTGCTGTTGTTCTGTGATTGATTTGCACTTTTCGCACCAAAGTACGTTCATCTCTAGTAGACCGAATGTGTCTCCTTCCTGTGTGGTATGATGGCTGCGTGGTCCCATGGTGTTTAAACTTGCATACTATTGTTTGTACAGATGAACGTGGTACCTTCAGTCATTTAGAAATTGCTCCCAAGGATGAGCCAGACTTGTGGAGGTCTACAATTTATTTTCTGAGGTCTTGGCTGATTTCTTTTGATTTTCCCATGATGTCAAGCAAAGAGGCACTGAGTTTGAAGGTAGGCCTTGAAACACATCAACAGGTACACCTCCAATTGACTCAAATCATGTCAATTAGCTGAAGCTTCTAAAGCTATGACATCATTTTCTGGAATTTTCCAAGCTGTTTAAAGGTACAGTCAACTTAGTGTATGTAAACTTCTGACCCACTGGAATTGTGATACAGAGCGAAATAAAAGATAAATAATCTGTCTGTAAAGAATTGTTGGAAAAATGACTTGTGTCATGCACAGTTTACAAGAAATTTGTGGTTTGGTTTAAAAGCAAGTTTTAATGACTCCAACCTAAGTCTATGTAAACTTCCGACTTCAACTGTACCTCGATTACCTCGTACCCCTGCACATTAACTAGGTACTGGTATTCCTTGAATATATACAGTACCAGTCAAAAGTTTGGACACACCTACTCATTCATGTTTTGTTTTTTAAAAACTATTTTCTACATTGTTGATTAATAGTGCAGACATCAAAACTATGAAATAACACATGTGGAATCACGCAGTAACCAAAAAAGTGTTAATCAAATCAAAAATATATTTTATATTTGAGATTCTTGAAAGTAGCCACCCTTTGCCTTGATGACAGCTCTGCCCACGCTTGGCATTCTCTGAACCAGCTTCACCTGGAATGCTTTTCCAACAGTCTTGAAGTAGCACTTGTTGGCATATTCTGAGCACTTGTTGGATGATTTTCCTTCACTCTGCAGTCCAACTCATCACAAACCATCTCAAATGTGTTGAGGTCAGGTGATTGTGGAGGCCAGGTCATCTGATGCAGCACTCCATCACTCTCCTCCTTGGTCAAATAGCCCTTACACAGCCTGGAGATGTTTTGGGTCATTTTCCTGTTGAAAAACAAAATGATAGTCCCACTAAGCACAAATCAAATGGGATGGCGTATCACTGCAGAATGCTGTGGTAGCCATGCTGGTTAATTGTGCCTTGAATTCTAAATAAATCACAGACAGTGTCACCAGCAAAGCACCCCCACACCTCCTCCTACATGCTTCACGGTGGGAACCACACATGCGGAGATAATCCGTTCACCTACTCTGCGTCTCACAAAGGCACGGCAGTTGGAACCAAAAATCTCAAATTTGCTCTCATCAGACCAGGACAGATTTTCACCAGTCTAATGTTCATTGCTCGTGTTTCTGGGACCAAGCAAGTCTCTTTTTATTATTAGTTTCCTTTAGTAGTGGTTTCTTTGCAGCAATTCAACCACGAAGGCCTGATTCACCAGGTCTCCTCTGAACAGTTGATGTTGAGATGTTACTTGAACTCTGTGAAGCATTTATTTGGGCTGAAAATTCTGAAGCTGGTAACTCTATGAACTCTGGGTCTTCCTTTCCTGTGTCTGTTCTCATGAGAGACAGTTTCATCATAACGCTTGCTTTTCTTTGCAGCTGCACCTGAAGAAACTTTAAAAGTTCTTGAAATGTTCCGTATCGACTGACCTTCATGTCTTAACGTAATGCCATTATATATATATATATATTCCAATTTTTATTTAACCTTTATTTAACTAGGCAAGTCAGTTAAGAACAAATTCTTATTTAGAATACCGGCCTACTAAAAGGCAAAAGGCCTCCTGCGGGGACGGGGGCTGGGATAAAAAATAAAATAAAGATATAGTACAAAACACACATCGTGACAACAGAGACACCACAACACTACATAAAGAAAGACCTTAGACAACAACATAGCATGGCAGCAACACTTGAAAACACAGCATGGTAGCAACACAACATGACAACAACATGGTAGCAACACAACATGACAACAACATGGTAGCAACACAACATGGCAGCAGCACAAAACATGGTGCAAACATTATTGAGCACAGACAACAGCACAAAGGGCAGGAAGGTAGAGGCAACAACATATCACGTGAAGCAGCCCCAACTGTCAGTAAGAGTGTCCATGAATGAGTCTTTGAATGAAGAGCTGGAGATAAAACAGTCCAGATAGATTTATTTTTTGCCACTCTTTCCAGTCATTATCTGCAGCAAACTGAAAAGCGGAGCGACTTGGTCTTTTACCAAATAGGGCTATCTTCTGTATACCACCCCTTTCATTAGCAAGCTATAAGTGAATTATTGATGCCCAGAGCTGGAAACACAGATGGCTTCCACATCATCAGATAAAACATGGGATTGATAGACCTAACAACTAGAAATGCGCAGATGTTTTAGTAAGTGGTGTCAGCTTTGGTCACTGGATGTTTCCAAGTGTCCCTAAACCTCTCCAAATTGGCATATGTCTATAAATTAGATCATTCCAGTGCTATTACTTATTTACATTTCCTAAATGGTATTTTTTCAGTATAAAAACACAATTTCTACCATCTCAACCTCACTCAAACACTGGTGGTGTTATGGGGTATCCATGGTCCATTGAAGTGTCCTTTCAACCTCACCAAAGCGTCAGAATGTGGTAATGGCACTGTTTTTGCACACTACAAAACCAACCTCTCTCAATCATTGTGGTGGTGTCGGGGGACATACAGGGGATATCCAAGTGTTTTTTCAACATCTCTGAATGTTTAGCGTAGGCATATCCAATGTATTGGTTCCACACACTGTGGTGGTGTCGGGGGACATACAGGGGATATCCAAGTGTTTTTTCAACATCTCTGAATGTTTAGCGTAGGCATATCCAATGTATTGGTTCCACACACTGTGGTGGTGTCGGGGGACATACAGGGGATATCCAAGTGTTTTTTCAACATCTCTGAATGTTTAGCGTAGGCATATCCAATGTATTGGTTCCACACACAAATGAACTGTTTACAAAAACAATATAAAAGCAAGAGCTATATATAAAAAGTTACATACAAATGTATTATCAAACACAAACTTGGTTACAAACGTGTCTTTCACTAAAAAAGACGCAAAAATAGAAATAACCGGAACTATTTACAAATGGCATTCATGTTCATTTTACATCCCAGGTGTAGATGATACGATTTCACTAGCTTGTGCATGTTGTGATAGTCTTTGAAGCCGTCCCTCTTTGCCAGGAAACAAAAAGCGAACTGGCATTTCACCCATTTTTTCTCCCTGTGTTTTGCGCAATGCTTGTAGTTCTTCCTTTTCTCATGTGTGTTGGATAGTTGTGCTCACCTTGAGTGGGGGGTCTTGTGATTCAGCCATTGCCAACACCAGCTGCTCTCGGAAAGACAACTGGGAGAGAGCAGTTTGGCCTTTTGCTTTGGCCATTTGCTTGTGGAGAATGAAAGCATTTACTGTAGCAATGTCCACAACTTGTGGAGGACCTGAGAGAGCAACAGATAGGTCGACACCCCCCATGCTGGCATTGTAGTCCTTCACAGAAACAGGAATGGGGACATTCTTCCTTTTTCACCTTCCTTGAGACATGGTTGTTATTGAATGCCTTATGCTGTGTGGTGAGCATGGTTACTTCCCTAGTGTCCTTCCATTTCACAACAAGCAGCTTGTTAGTCCTGATCCAACGTATGGTCCCCCTCTCCGCTGTCTTTGTCATGTTGTTTACCTTGGTCTCGGGGAAACCGGTTATGTTAGGATGAATGGTGCCCTTATTTTCTCTGTGGTGAATAAAATAAAGGGATATATTGTTGTAAGACACACAGAATTAGTTGACTAAATTAACAAAACTACATTACTGTAGAGTAAAAACACCAAGCCCAAATGTTATCTGTACAGTGACTCACATAGAAGGTGTGAAGGACACACACAATGCAAACAGTAATACTTTTGAGACAAAGGCTGAGGTGAGAACCACAAATAACAATGGCCATGAGAGTTTAGTGGCCTCTCATAAGTTACAAGGATGACACTTCAAACCGCAAACAGTGAACTAATATGAAACATAAACAATAACTACTTTGTAATTACAGTATATAACATTGAAATGACTTGTTACGTAGGCCTATGTAAACTCTATCCAAAGCATCTAAATAGAGAAAATTATAAAAAACAAAATACATATAGTAATTTAGCAATAGAAAGTCATGAAAATGATTTACTTACAGATTTAAAAGTGTATCCAATCCTTATAGAAAGCAATCTTTGTCGGCCAAGTCAAAATCCTCGTTGTCCAAATCGCTCCCCTGATCTGAGTCCAACCAGAATTTTATTCAAGCTTCTATGTCGGTATACTAATTCATAGCTGCCTTCTTATTTGCTTCCTGTTCGATATTCTTCGTTTTTTACATTTTTATTTTCTTGAGAAACCATCTTCTATGCTTAAAGCGATGAAATTAAAGCAATGAAATCTGTTTTACAATGTAATGTATTATGCTCGGTAAGTCACATCTCTGAGCCAGGTAGCAATAGTTTGCATTACGCATAAAAGGTTCAAGGCCTTGCTTTGTCCCACCCAGGTCAACTGCATATCCCTGGAAAGCTTATATCATTGGCTACAAGACTGCCAAGGTAGCCAATCCCCTGTGTAATGGATGCCTACAACCTCACCAAAGCAAGCGAGGTCATATTTTTGACGTGCAAAGATATAGTCACTTGGTGTACATTCGATTTTGCCATTAAGTCATACATCATCAGATAACATTGGCAATAGGCTAGATTTGTTCTTACCAACCTAAGGATGAATTTAATATCCTCCATGTAGCTATAGCAAACACAGACCAATTAGAAGCTTACCTTGCAAGATGTTTGCTGTTTGGTGAAAATGTTGAGTAAAATAAAAAATATTGACTCTTGGAGCTGCTGGTAGGTCAGAGTTAGACAATGATGATCCGTGGAGTCTCGGCTTTCAGTGTGAATCAACGCATTCCGTGTTTATTTTGTTTATGCTTCACAACGCTAACCAGAATGTAAGTAGCAGCCATCTTGAAAGGAGGTAATCGGCTTGCCTTTACACATTCGTATGGCCATATAGAGTGGAAAGTCACACCAAAGAAACGTTATGCTGAAGTAATGAAAATTCCACAGAAGAACATTGTTTCTGAACGTTCTCTTAACTATTTGAGAACATTCCCAATGTCAAACCAGTAAGAGAATGTTTCTAGAACATTCCCAATGTCAAACTAGTAAGAGAATGTTTCTAGAACATTACCAAATTGAAATGAAATGTAACCATGTTTGAACTTTTAGGAAACATTCTGTTCAAGTAATGAAATACCAAGAAAATAAAGTTTTTTGTCAAGCTCCCTAAATGTGCTGAGAATGTTCCAAAGCCAAGCATATCTTTCCTGCATCATTCCCAGAAAGTTGTGAGAGGGTTGTATGCAAAATAACCATAGGACAACCATGTTCTTACCAACCTCTAAGAAACATATGGTTCTCAGAACGTTATGTGCTGGCTGGGATCAAACTCTACTTGTTTAAAGTCAGAAGCCTAAAATTAGCTTTTGTATGCAGTTATGTCATGGTGCTCCAATGGAACAGTTGTGTGTGCGAGTGTGAGTGTGTGTGACAGGACTGAGGTTTCCAGGGTTAGTCACACACCAATTTAATGTGGTTTGAAGAAAACACACCCTTTTAAACAACAAACAAGTCACTATGGCAATGCCAGCAGGGCCATGGGCAGGGTGTTTACTAATGCTGCCAGTTATCTGATCTGATTACCAATGCCAATGCCTATAAATGCACAGCCAGTCTGGCATAATTCATGAGAAAAGTGGGTTGAATTATATTTGTAGTTTTTGTCTGCTGTAAAATTGTTCTTACAGCAACTGTGTATCTGGTAGTACAGGCATCTTGAATACCCTGCTATGCTGAGTTCATTCATAAGTTACAGTCCAGACTGCAGACTGCTCTTCATGCAACAGAGAATCACTCTTCCTATATGTACGTAATTCAGAATAAATATGCCTTGAGAATGTCAATACGGTATACTTAACATTGTTCAAGAGGCAGTTAAGTTTCATTGTGGAGGCGGTAATGTGAGTGCTGCTGAAACCTACTCTGGTTCGGTAGAAACAGCCTTGAAACACACATTAGCAACAGAGGAGAATATAACCCAACAACATACAGGGGCTCCTTAGCTGCTGGATATCTGATAAACATTCCTCTCACCTGTAGCATCCATCTACTTCCTCTCACAGCAAGGAAGTGACAACTACTCGGACAGACAGACAGACAGACAGGTCTCGCCCCACCCCGCCAAGAAAATGATGGTAGGGGAAACACTGGGATAACTAGCCTGTTGGTTCTTTAACAGAGACTTTGAGATCAGATGTCATCTGGGTGGGGCGTGGTCGAAGGAGGTACCAAACCACCCATAATCCAGCTGTGAGTTTTTTAATACCTCTGTTTTCTCTTCTGTCACCGTACTGGACTATGCAAATACTCTCCGTGCTCCATTGGCTCGCTGAGTCCCATGGCTTTAGGGACGAGCCATGGCTGTAGCACAGACCTGTAATTTGGATTGGCAGAGGATGCTGTATAATTATCATCCTCCAAAAAGTTATTCTGAACAGCCAAAGAACAGACGGCCAATGGGGGGCGACCTGGCTCTGTGGGGGACGCCAAATGAGTGCAGTGACTAGGAAAAGGAAAGACACGCTGCATTCTTTTGATCCGGACAGATGGCAACATCGGAGCGCTGGGCTAAGCTGCCGGTTCATCATTACACACAGTGGGGACATCATGGCCGCCAGTCTATGGTTCAATGGTTCTCCTCTGACTTTTTTCAGTATTTATTCAACATGTTGGGTCCTTCCAGTCGACCAAAGTCTATCTCTCAACACTCAGATGTAAATGAGTTAGGCATGATGATTACTGAGTGACTTAAAGGTTTCCTCTGGCTCTGAATGGTGATATCACCAGTCAATCTTGCCACTTGTTCAATAGGATCGCTGGATGAGACCCTATGCCTACACCAGTCTGGGAAGTTTTCAATCAAACCAGTTTAATAGCTACTTTGGTGGTCAATTGGTAGGTAACCACAAACTACAAAGAGAATTTCCTTCTGTCTGTAACTATTCTTTTCTCAGGTGATGACATACTGTAGGGTGGAGACCCCAAATATGCATAGTTCTATGTCACTTTAGGGTGTGAGAACGGTTTGGTATTTTGAGTGATCATTGCATGTTTTATGCTGGGATGGCAAATGCCTATTTGCTAACTCCAGAATCATGAATATTACTGCTATACAATACCTTGGGATCCCTCTTGCTCTCTCTCTCTCTCTCTCTCTCTCTCTCCCCCCACCCCCCTAAATTAAAATGTATCTGTCTCGACGTGATAAAAACGATATACAGTGCATTCAGAAAGTACTCAGACCCCTTGACTATAACAGGACCATGCCTGTTATAGCCTTGTTCATAAATTGATCAAATATATTTTCACCCTCATCAATATACTCACAATACCCCCAAATTGACAAAGCAAAAACAAGTCTTTAGATTTTTTAGCAAATTTATAAAAATAAGGAAATATCATATTTAAATAAGCATTCAGACACAGGCACACCTGTGTTTGGGAAATTTCTCAAATTTTTCTCAGCAGATTCTCTCAAGCTCTGTCAGGTTGGATGGGGAGCGTCGCTGCACAGCTATTTTCAGGTCTCTCCAGAGATGTTTGATCGGGTTCAAGTCTGGGCTCTGGCTGGGCCACTCAAGGACATTCAGAGACTTGTCCCGAAGCCACTCCTGCGTTGTCTTGGCTGTGTGCTTAGGGTTGTTGTCCTGTTGGAAGATCCACCTTTGCCCCAGTCTGAGGTCCTGAGTGCTATGGAGCAGGTTTTCATCAATGATCTCTCTGTACTTTGTTCTGTTCATCTTCACCTCGATCCTGACCTTGCCCAGTCCCAGTCTCCCAGTCCTTGCCTCTGAAAAACATCCCCACAGTATGATGCTGCCACCACCATGCTTCACCATAGGGATGGTGCCAGATGTGATGCTTGGCATTCAGGCCAAAGAGTTCAATCTTAGTTTCATCAGACCAGAGAATATTTTTTCTCATGGTCTGAGTCCTTTAGGTGCTTTTTGGAAAAGTCCATGCAGGCTGTCATGTGACTTTTACTGAGGTGTGGCTTCCGTCTGGCCAACCAACCATAAAGGCCTGATTGGTGGAAGGCAGCAGGCATGGTTGGCCTTCTGAAAGGTTCTCCCATATTCACAGAGCTCTCCAGGAGCTCTGTCAGAGTGACCATCGGGTTCTTGGTCACCTCCCTGACCAAGGCATTTCTCCCCCGATTGCTAAGTTTTGCTGGGCGGCCAGCTCTAGGAGGAGTCTTGGTGGTTCCAAACTTATTCCACTTACGAATGAGGGAGGCCACAGTGTTCTTGGGGACCTTCAATGTTGCAGAATCTTCCCCAGATCTGTGCCTCGACACAATCTACGGACAAATTCCTCCAGCAACCATCACTCTTGTGTTCCAATGGCACGTTGTGTTAGCTAATACAAGTTTATAATTTTAAAAGGCTAATTGATCATTAGAAAACCCTTTTGCAATTATGTTAGCACAGCTGAAAACTGTTGTTCTGATTAAAGAAGCAATAAAACTGTCCTTCTTTAGACTAGTTAAAGTATCTGGAGCATCAGTATTTTGTGGGTTCGATTACAGGCTCAAAATGGCTAGAAACAAAGAACTTTCTTCTGAAACTTGTCAGAATATTCTTGTTCTGAGAAATGAAGGCTATTCCATGTGAGAAATTGCCAAGAAACTGAAGATCTCGTACAACGCTGTGTGCCACTCCCTTCACAGAACAGCGCAAACTGGCTCTAACCAGAATAGAAAGAGGAGTGGGAGGCCATCTTAAAGGTGATCAAGAATGTGCTTCTCTTGTTTTTTCTAAGTTACCCCCAACTTTTTAACGTTAGTTTATATATTGTGAGAAACGGTATAAATATCATCCTAATTACTTGGGGAATTGGTATCTCTCTGTCAGTCATTTTCAACCTATAGGTATATTTTATGTTTTTTTTGTGTGTTGTCTGGCCTGGTCATGATCTGTGCTCCCTCTATTGGTGATCAGAAGAAAGTTCTACAAACCACTTTATGTATTTGATTTACTCGGCTACAACTCTAAACATGTCATTTTCTGTCCCGTCTGTTGCAGGGTTCGACCTGATGGAATACTTCAAAGTGGAAAACATACTGGGATCAAGGTTTGATGAGGGCCAGAGCTCCTATGTTCGACTTGGGACCATGCCTATTGTACAACAGACAGAGTGAGTGATCTATTTTGTATTTGCTGTGACAAATACCATGCGAGATCGCGCCAGTAGCGCAGGCAACAAGGCGATGGAAGTCATGGCACAGGTGTGACAGTTGATTATGAACAGAGTAAATAGGCATTTTAACATCATAGATTTAGCCAGTGGTAACTTGTCGAATAGACACCGGATGGAATGCGGTTTTAACAAATCAGCATTCAGGATTAGACCCACCAGTTGTTAATTAGCAATAAAACCACCCGTGTTCAACTATAGGAAAAAAGACTGGAATTGGCTTAGATTGTTGACAACATGTAAACTATATTTAATATCCTAATGTTTATTGACAACATAATTACATTTGCACGATGAGCACTTTCTGTCTGTCAAATACATCATTACAGTTGTTGTTTAGCTAGCTAGCTTTGCCATATTAGCATATAAATGAGTCAAAACACCTCAAAACAATTAACAATAACAAGATGCAATGACGCCACAACCGATTACCCACATAGCAGCTTCTTGTCACTGTTGCTAAAGATCTGACTGTTCAGAATCATAACACCACACAGCCTTCTACCTCATCGATGCACATATAATTTTAATGACGTTGTCAGCCAACCCGTCTATACCAATGAGGAATCTACTAAACCCTGGTTCTGGCTAGAGGGAGTACAGCTTTGACTGGAAGTTACTTTTTGTATCAGGTTAGAAGAATTTACCAAGCAGGTTAGGCTGCTACGAAAAGTTACTTCCAGTTGTTGCTGTACTCTGTCAAGATCCAACCCATAAACCCAGAATTGCTGAGGCTATGTTTTGGCCTTTGTGCCAGTTTATAGACGGTGTTCAATTGAAGTAAAAGTATTTTTCTTTCTCATCAATTATAACGTTATTGTTGACCACAAATGTTTTATGGGAGTTGAAAAGGTAAGCCAACAACACCGGTTTGTGATGAAAATCTCAGTAGCAAGCTGATTGATCAAATCAAATCAAAGTGTATCGGTCGCGTACACAGTTTAGAGGATGTTATAGCGGGTGCAGTGAAATGCTTGTGTTACTAGCTACTACCTGTGCAGTAAAATGTCAAACAAGTTCATAAATAATGAATAGTCAAGAAACACGAAAGCAAGAATGTCAGAACGAATCCAATTAACAACCCAAATCCAACTGTCTCAGTAATCCAAGTGCAATCTAGTCATATAGTCAGAATGATATGTAGGCCTGTAGCATTAGATATACTACAGCTATGTGAACAATCCAGTCATAATGAAAGCATGTAGTGTGGATGTGATGATTGAATGGCAACCATCTGTGCTGTTGATGTTTTCCAGAGACGTGTTCCCTCAAGGTCTGCCAGATGAATATGCCTTTGTGACGACTTTCAAGTTCAGGAAAACCTCGAGACGGGAGGACTGGTACCTCTGGCAGATCTTTGACAAGTACGGAATTCCACAGGTGGGTTATCATAGTGGTGTGTGTGTGTGTTCATCAACAGATGTGCTGAGTCTATTGTACTAGCCAATTGCAGTGCTGGCACATCGACAGAGAGACATGATGATTATTTTCCTGATCATTTGTACCATTGAATAGCATTGGGGATGTTGTGTTATACGGAGTGGAACAGGGGAACCCAAGAGCAGACTCAGACAAGGAGACTGGGATGAAGTAACTGAGGTATTTATTGACACACAGGGGGAGATGGAGTGCAGGTCAGGGGAAGCTCAGGCGGGTTACTGGAAACAAGTTAAGCAGGTCTGGAGGGGAATCCAAGGGAGTAGTAGAGTGGGGAATCCAGGACAGAGTAGCAGGATGACGAGACGTGCGACTGGAGACAGGGAGCAGAGTCAGAGCGGGCAGAACTGTAGCGCAGAGGAAAACAGCATCAGGCAAGGAAAACAGGCACAACAGGATCTGACTAGTAACGTAGACTGACTGAGATTACAATCTGGCAGCATGGAAGTGGCAGGGCTGAGGATTTGTAGAGGTCTTGATTATGGAACAGGTTGCAGCTGGTGGGGATCTGCTCTGACTTCAGCACACCTGTCTTCGCCCGTACAATCACACACACACACAGAGCGAGAGAGAGTACTGGGGGAGTGGCAGCAGGTCAAGGAGACACAGGATGAGCAGTAGAGGGCATTGCAGGAGCACATGTGACATGTTTTTTATTTTACTAAGGAAGTCAGTTAAGAACATGTTCTTTATGTCAATGACGGCCTAGAAACAGTGAGTGAACTGCCTTGTTCAGGGGCAGAACAATAGTTTTTTACTTTGTCGGTTCAGGGATTCGTTCTTCTAACCTTTCGGTTACTAGTCCAATGCTCTAACCACTAGGCTACCTGTTGTTCCTACCCACACGAAAAAACGTTGATAAATGGCAGCATTCGCGCAAAACTGAAAGTGCGAACCACCCCATTTAACCATGGCAAGGTGACTGGTAATTTGGTTGAATACAAATAATGTAGTTATTCCCTCCGTAAAGCAATCAAACTGGCAAAATGTAAGTCCAGAGACAAAGTGGAGTCGCAATTCAAGACAATCACAGATTACAAAGGGGAAACCAGCCACGTCGTGGACACAGACGTCCGTCTCCCGGACAAGCTAAACAACTTCTTTGCCCGCTTTGAGGATAACCCAATGCCACCGATTCATCTTGCTCCCAAGGACTGTAGGCTCCTGTTCTCCATGGCTGATGTGAGTAAGACGTTTAAGTCTGTTGACCCTCGCAAGGCTGCCGGCCAAGATGGCATCCCTACGCCGTCCTCAGAACATGCAACAGATCAGCTGGCTAGAGTGTTTATGGGCATATTCAATCACTCCCTATCAATGAGAATGGTGCCGGAGGAGATGGCTGCCATTTTACGGGCTCTTAACCAATTGTACTATTGTGTGTGTTTTTTGTGTAATTTGCAACTTATTTTGTACATAATGTTTCTACCACCGTCTCTTATGACTGAAAAGAGCTTCTGGATATCAGAACAGCTATTACTCACCTCATACAGGATGACGATTTCTTCTTTAACGACGGATTCTGACGCGAAGGATTCACTTCAGACACTGGACAAGGCCCAAATCCCGTCATTTGCATGAAGAACAGACAGAGATATTGGGGTTGTAGGTCGGGGTGCCTTGAAAGAATCCGATGGTGAGGGGGTAACCCACCTCTACCATCAGTCCTATTAGCCAACGTGCAATCATTGGAAAATAAACTGGATGAGCTCATATCAAGACTATTCTACCAACGGGTAGATATCTTGTGTTTCACCGAGTCATGGCTGAACAACGACATGGATAACATACAGCTGGCTGGGTTTTCGGTCAATCAGTAAAATAAAACAGCTGCCTCAGGTAAGACAAGGGGTGGCGGTCTGTGTCTGTGCCAATAACAGCTGGTGCACGAAATCTAATATTAATGAAGTCTCAAGGTTTTGTTCGTCTGAGGTAGAATGTTTTATGATAAGATGTAGACCACACTATCTACCAAGAGAGTTTTCATCTATATTTTTTGTAGCTGTCTATTTACCACCACAAACCGATACTGGCATTAAGACTGCACTCAACAAGCTGTATAAAGCCAGAAGCAAACAAGGAAATGTTCATCCAGAGGCGACGCTCCTAGTCGCCGGGGAATTTAATGCAGGGAAACTTAAATCTGTTTTACCTCATTTCTACCAGCATGTTACATGCACAACCAGAGGAAATTAAAACTCTAGACCGCCTTTACTCCACACACAGATACGCTTACAAAACTCTCCCTCGCACTCCATTTGGAAAATCTGACTATAACCCTATCCTCCTGATTTCTGTTTACAAGCAAAAACTACGGGACTGTTTTGTTAGCACATATGTTCCAGGATTCTTGGCATTGAGGAGTACACCACATTAGTCACTGCCTTCATTAATAAGTGCATCGATGATGTCATCCCCACAGTAACTGTAAGTACATAACCCCCAAAAAAGCCACTGATTAGAGGCAACATCCGCATTGAGATAATGGGTAGAGCTGCCGCTTTCAAGGAACGGGACTCTAGCCTGGATGCTTCTAAGAAATCCCGCTATGCCCTCCGACGAACCATCAAAGAGTTAAAGCGTCAATGCAGGATTAAGATTGAATCCTATTACACCGTCTCTGACGCTTGTCGGATGTGGCAGGGCTTGCAAACAATTACGGACTACAAAGGGCAGCACAGTGAGCTGCCCAGTGACACAAGCCTACCAGACGAGCTAAATGACTTGCTCGCTTTGAGGCAAGTAACACTGAAGCATACATGAGAGCACTAGCTGTTCCGTACGACTGTGTGATCATGCTATCCGTAGCCGATGTGAGTAAGGTCAACATTCACAAGGCCACAGGGCCAGACGGATTACCAGGACGAGTTCTCCAAGCATGCGCTGACAAACTGGCAAGTGTCTTCACTGGCATTTTCAACCTGTCCCTACATGTGTCAAACAGACCACCATATTCCCTGTGCCCAAGAACACCAAGGTAACCCGCCTAAATGACTACCGACCCGTAGCACTCACATCTGTATCATGATGTGCTTTGAAAGGCTGGTCATGTCCCACATCAACACCATTATCCCAGAAACCCTACGATTTTTATACTGCCGCAATAGATCCACAGATGACGTAATCTCTATTGCACTACACACTGCCTTTTCCCACCTGGACAAAATGAACACCGATGTGAGAATGCTATTCATTGACTACAGCTCATCATTCAACACCATAGTGCCATCAAAGCTCCTCACCAAGCTAAGGACCGTGGGACTAAACACCTCCCTCTGCAACTGGATCCTGGAATTCCTGACAGGCCGCCCCCAAGTGGTAAGGGTAGATAACAACACAACTGCCACGCTGATCCTCAACACGGGGGCCCCTTAGGGGTGCACACTTAGTCCCCTCCTGTAGTCCCTGTTCACCCACAACAACATGGCCAAGCACAACTCCAACACCATCATTAAGTTTGCAGACGACACAACAGTTGTAGGCCTGATCACTGACAACGATGAGATAGCCTATAGGGAGGAGGTCAGAGACCTGGCTGTGTGGTGCCAAGATAACAACCTCTCCCTCAACATGATCAAGACAAAGGAGATGATCATGGACTACAGGAAAACCAGGGCCGAGCATGCTCCCATTCTCATCGACGGGGCTGTAGTGGAGCAGGTTGAGAGACTAAGACAGTTGTGAACAGGGCATGACAACAACTATTTCCCCTCAGGAGGCTGAAAAGATTTGACATATGTCCTCAGACCCTCAATGTTCTACAGCTGCACCAACAAGAGCATCACTGCCTGGTATTTTAACTGCTCGGCCTCCGACCACAAGGCACCACATGCCAACTTTCTTATCGATACCTCGACTAACCTGTTCCCCCGCACATTGACTCTGTACCGGTACCTCCTGTATATAGCCTCGTTACTGTTATTTTATTGTTGCTTTTTTCCCCTTCAATTTTCTTAGTTTTTTTTATTGTAATTTTTTTAATGAATTGTTTTACTTCAATTTTTTAGTAAATACTTTCTTAACTATACTTTTTTCTTAAAACTGCATTTTTGGTTAAGGGCTTGTAATTAAGCATTTCACTGTAAGCTCTACACCTTTGGTATTCAGCGCATGCGGCAAATACAATGGGATTTGATTTGATTTGACTATCTGCTGTCCCCACTTGCTTGAAGATGTCTACCATTGTTCCTGTACCCAAGAAACCAAGGGTAACTGAACTAAATGACTATCTCTCTGTAGCACTCTCTTCTGTCATCCTGAAGTGCTTTGAGAGGCTAGTAAAAACTTCTTAAGGCTAGGGGGTGGTATTTTCACATCCGGATGAAAAGCGTGCCCAAAGTAAACTGCCTGCTACTCATGCCCAGAAGCTAGGATATGCATATTATTTATTTTGGATAGAAAACACTCTGAAGTTTCTAAAACTGTTTGAATGATGTCTGTGAGTATAACATAACTTATTTGGCAGGCGGAACCCCGAGGACAAACCATCCAGGAATTTTTTTTTTGTGGTCACTCTGTTTTCTATGGGTTTTCTATGGGGATCTGGATTTCTAAGGCACTTGCTTGCAGTTCCTATCGCTTGCACTGGATGTCAACAGACTTTAGAAATTGGTTGAGGTTTTTCCTTTGTGTAATGAAGAAGTAGCCCTGTTCAGAAAGAGGGTAGAGTGAAGTGTATTGTTTGTTAGAGGCACGTGACCTGAAAGCTCGCTACACATTGTTTTTGTCCGGTATTGAACACAGTTTATCCCGTCTTAAATTTTATTGATTATTTACATAAAAAATAATACCTAAAGTTGTATTAGGAAAGTTGTTTGAAATGTTTGGACAAAGATAACAGGTAACTTATGAGATATTTTGTAGTCATGTTGCGTGAGTTGGAACCAGTGTTTTTCTGGATCAAACGCGCCAAATAAATGGAAATTTTGGATATATAACGACTTAATTAATCAAACAAAAGGACCATTTGTGATGATTATGGGACATATTAGAGTGCCAACAGAAGACGCTCGTCAAAGGTAAGGCATGAATTATATCTTTATTTCTGAGTTTCGTGTCGCGCCTGGCGGGTTGAATTATGATTGTCTGTGTATGTATGATGGGGTGCTGTCAAATCAAATTTATTTATATAGCCCTTCTTACATCAGCTGATATCTCAAAGTGCTGTACAGAAACCCAGCCTAAAACCCCAAACAGCAAGCAATGCAGATGTAGAAGCACGGTGGCTGGGAAAAACTCTCTAGAAAGGCCAAAACCTAGGAAGAAACCTAGAGAGGAACCAGGCTATGAGGGGTGGCCAGTCCTCTTCTGGCTGTGCCGGGTGGAGATTATAACAGAACATGGCCAAGATGTTCAAATGTTCATAAATGACCAGCATGGTCAAATAATAATAATAATCACTGTAGTTGTCGAGGGTGCAGCAAGTCAGCACCTCAGGAGTAAATGTCAGTTGGCTTTTCATACCCGATCATTAAGAGTTTCTCTACTGCTCCTGCTGTCTATCGAGAGTTGAAAACAGCAGGTCTGGGACAGGTAGCACGTCCGGTGAACAGGTCAGGGTTCCATAGCCGCAGGCAGATAGTTGAAACTGGAGCAGCAGCATGGCCAGGTGCACTGGGGACAGCAAGGAGTCATCATGCCAGGTAGTCCTGAGGCATGGTCCTAGGGCTCAGGTCCTCCGAGAGAGAGAAAGAAAGAGAGAAAGAGAGAATTAGAGAGAGCATACTTAAATTCACACAGGACACCGGATAAGACAGGAGAAGTACTCCAGATATAACAAACTGACCCTAGCCCCCTGACACATAAACTACTACAGCATAAATACTGGAGGCTGAGACAGGAGGGGTCAGGAGACACTGTGGCCCCATCCGATGATACCCCCAGACAGTGCCAAACAGGAAGGATATAACCCCACCCACTTTGCCAAAGCACAGCCCCCACACCACTAGAGGGATACCTTCAACCACCAACTTACCATCCTGAGACAAGACCGAATATAGCCCACAAAGATCTCCGCCACGGCACAACCCAAGGGGGGGGGGGGGGGGGGGGGGCGCGTCAGTAACTCAACCCACTCAAGTGAAGACCCCTCCTAGGGACGGCATGAAAGAGCACCAGTAAGCCAGTGACTCAGCCCCTGTAATAGGGTTAGAGGCAGAGAATCCCAGTGGAGAGAGGGGAACCGGCCAGGCAGAGACAGTAAGGGCGGTTCGTTGCTCCAGTGCTTTTCCGTTCAACTTCACACTCCTGGGCCAGACTACACTCAATCATATGACCCACTGAAGAGATGGGTCTTCAGTAAAGACTTAAAGGTTGAGACCGAGTCTGCGTCTCTCACATGGGCAGGCAGACCATTCCATAAAAATGGAGCCCTATAGGAGAAAGCCCTGCCTACAGCTGTTTGCTTAGAAATTCTAGGGACAATTAGGAGGCCTGCGTCTTGTGACCGTAGCGTACGTGTAGGTATGTACGGCAGGACCAAATCGGAAAGATAGGTAGGAGCAAGCCCATGTAATGCTTTGTAGGTTAGCAGTAAAACCTTGAATTCAGCCCTTGCCTTAACAGGAAGCCAGTGTAGGGAGGCTAGCACTGGAGTAATATGATTATCAGGATTCTAGTCAGGATTCTAGCAGCCGTATTTTGCACTACTTGAAGTTTATTTTGTGCTTTTTCCGGGTAGCCGGAAAGTAAAGCATTGCAGTAGTCTAACCTAGAAGTAACAAAAGCAGCTGTGTGTCATCCGCATAGCAATGAAAGTTAACATTATGTTTTTGAAAGACATCCCTAAGAGGTAAAATATATAGTGAAAACATCAGTGGTCCTAAAACGGAACCTTGAGGAATACCGAAATTTACAGTTGATTTGTCAGAGGACAAACCATTCACAGAGACAAACTGATATCTTTCTGACAGATAAGATCTAAACCAGGCCAGAACTTGTCCGTGTAGACCAATTTGGGTTTCCAATCTCTCCAAAAGAATGTGGTGATTGATGGTATCAAAAGCAGCACTAAAGTCTAGGAGCACGAGGACAGATGCAGAACCTAGGTCTGACACCATTAAAAGGAAATTTACCACCTTCTTAAGTGCAGTCTCAGTGCTATGATGGGGTCTAAAACCAGACTGAAGCATTTCGTATACATTGTTTGTCTTCAGGAAGGCAATGAGTTGCTGCGCAACAGCTTTTTCAATTTTTTTGAGAGGAATGGAAGATTCGATATAGGCCGATAGTTTTTTATATTTTCTGGATCAAGGTTTGGCTTTTTCAAGAGAGTCTTTATTACTGTCACTTTTAGTGAGTTTGGTACACATCCAGTGGATAGAGAGCCATTTATTATGTTCAACATAGGAGGGCCAAGCACAGGAAGCAGCTCTTTCAGTAGTTTAGTTGGAATAGGGTCCAGTATGCAGCTTGAAGGTTTAGAGGCCATGATTATTTTCATCATTGTGTCAAGAGAAATAGTACTAAAACACTTGAGTGTCTCTCTTGATCCTAGTCTCCTGGCAGAGTTGTGCAGACTCAGGACAACTGAGCTTTGGAGGAATACGCAGATTTAAATAGGAGTCTGTAATTTGCTTTCTAATGAACATGATCTTTTCCACAAAGAAGTTCATGAATTTATTACTGCTGAAGTGAAACCTTACATGTCCTCAGATAATCGCTTTCGCCGTAAAGCCTTTTTGAAATCTGACACATTGGCTGGATTAACAAGTGTAGCTTTAATTTGGTGTATTGCATGTGTTATTTCAAGTTTTATATTTATAGTAATTTAATTTGAATTTGGCACTCTGACATTTCACCGGATGTTGTCAAATCGATCCCGTTAACGGGATTTGATCCCTAAGAAGTTTTTAAGGATCCTATCACCTTTATCTTACCCGACACCTTAGAACTACTTCAATTTTTATACCGCACCAATAGATCCACAAATGATACAATCACTGTCACACTACACACTGCCCTATCACATCTGGACAAGAGGAATAGCTATGTAAGAATGCTGTTCATTGACTATAGCTCAGTCTTCAACACCATAGTACCCTCCAAGTTCATCATTAATCTCGGGGCCCTGTGTCTGAACCCCGCCCTGTGTAACTGGGTCCTTGACTTCCTGACGGGCCACCCCTAGGTGGTGAAGGTAGGAAACAACACCTCCACTACGCTGATCCTCAACCCAGGGGCCCCACAAGGGTGTATGCTCAGCCCCCTCCAGTACTCCCTGTTCACCCATGACTGCATGGCCATGCACGCCTCCAACTCAATAAGCAAGTTTGCAGACAACACAACAGTAGTACCGTATGCCTGATTACCAACAATGACAAGACAGCCTACAGGGAGGAGGTGAGGGCCCCGGTGGAGTGGTGCCAGAAACATAACCTCTCACTCTACGTCAACAAAATGAAGGAGCTGATTTTGGACTTCAGGAGACAGCAGAAGGAGCACTCCCCCATTCCACATCGACTGAACCGCAGTAGAGACGGTGAAAAGCTTAAAGTTCCTCGGCTTACACATCACTGAATGTCTGAAATGGTCCACCCACACAGACAGTGTGGTGAAGAAGGAACAACAGTGCATCTTCAACCTCAAGAGGCTGAAGAAATTCGGCTTAAGACCCTCACAATCTTTTACAGATGCATAATTGAGAGCATCCTGTCGGGCTGTATGACCACTTGGTACGGCAATTGCACCGCCCGCAACCGCAGGGCCCCCCAGAGTCTGCCCAATGCATCACCGGGGGCACACTTGGGGCACACTGCCTGCTCTCCAGGACACCGACAGCACCCGATGTCACAGGAAGGTCAAAAAGATCATAAAGACATCAACCACCGGAGCCACTGCCTGTTCACCCTGCTATCATCCAGAAGGTGAAGGCAGTATGAGGTGCATCAAAGCTGGGACCGAGCGACTGAAAAACAGCTTCTATCTCAAGGCCATCAGACTATTAAATAGCCATCACTAGCTGGCTACCACCCAGTTACTCAACCCTGCACCTTAGAGGCTGCTGCCCTGTATACATAGACATGGAATCACTTGTCACTTTAATAATGGAACACTAGTCACTTTAATAATGTTTACATACTGCTTTACTCATTTCATGTGTATATACTCTATTCTATTCTACTGTATTTTAGTCAATGCCACTGACATTGCTCATCCTAATATTTATATAATTCTTAATTCCATTCTTTTACTTTAGATTTATGTGTGTTGTTGTGAATTTTTAGATACTAGTGCACAGCTAGGAACACAAGCACTTTGCTACACCTACAATAACATACGCTAAATCTGTGTATGTGCCCAATAAAATTATATTTTATTTGATAGCATAGAACATGTTATATTCGCCTATCACACGTATAAGAGAATCCTTTCATTCTTAACATATTCATGTTTATTCACTTGATCCTTCCTCCGTCGCTCCTACCCAGGTGTCTATCCGTCTGGACGGTGAGAACAAGGCAGTGGAATACAATGCAGTGGGGCTGACCAAAGACGCAGTGAGAGCTGTGTTCAAGAACGAGGAGGTGGACAACCTGTTCGACAGGAACTGGCACAAGATCGCCCTGAGCGTCGAGGCCAAGGCTGTGTCTCTCTACCTGGACTGTAAACTCATCCAGACCCTGCCCATCGGGGACAGGGAGGACATCGATATCCACGGGAAGACTGTGATCGGGAAGAGGCTGTACGACAGCGTGCCCATTGACGTGAGTGGCTGGGTGTTACAAATATCAGGGTTGAGGTTAAGAGCAGTGGGAAGGTCAGGGGATTGAAAGTATGCTACAGCAAGTGGTGTAACAACATGGTGGATTAAAGGTGAAATATGTAACTTTTTGGGCAACCCAACCCAACATCAAAATCTGTGTTATAGATCATTCTCATTGAAAGCAAGTCTAAGAAGCAGTAGATTTGTTCTATGCTTCCCATTCTTGAGTTTTATTTTTGCGTCAAGCAGCTGAAAATACAATATTTTAGTTTATGGGAAAGATATTTTACAGCAATTTAGATGGTACAATGATTCTCTATACTATACTTGCCTGTTTTGTCACGTAAACTCAAATTAGGAGAACTGTTAGATTTTTAGCAACCAGGAAATGGCGGAGCGATTTCTGCATAGTGCATCTTTAAGGAAGTACTGTTCATATTGTCCTTTTAGACTAGTGTCCATCTTGTGATTCTGTGTTAATTTACTGTACTGTAATGTACATTTAGCTAACATTGTGACTTTCTGTCCCTGCAGTTTGACCTCCAGAGAATGATCATCTACTGTGATTCCAAACACGCTGAGCTGGAGACCTGCTGTGATTTGCCCACCGGGCCGGTGAGTCAGACAGTCAGACAGACAGGGCACCTGTCTCTGTGGTAGGGCATGTCTACCATGGTTCTCATACTCACCTTACAGTGGTAGGCCACTCCAGTGAGTCAGCCAATCATCTGTCACTGTGGTGGGCCTGGGCCACTCTGCTGGACAGAATGCCTTTCATACCTCACTGCTTCCTGAGAGACATCTTTCCTTTTTCGCCTTTTCGCTGTCCTGTACACTTACCTGGCTCACCTTCAGACGGTAACACAGTTTTTTAATTCCAGTGCCCCAAGAAGGTGGTGACGGAGGCCCCTCCCATAGAGATACCCACCCCCACCCCTGCAGGTGTGGAGCAGCAGAGAGGACCCCAGGCGGTCAACTGCTCCTGTCCCGCTGGAGAGAGGGTAAGATGCATAGGTCCAAATTCAATCATAGGTCATAGCTCCTCTATACTTACTATGGAGATGTTGTTTGATGGTTTCCAAAGGTCTGTTTATGTATTCATCTTTTACTGATATGCAAAAGAGATCTCATATTCAATGTGACCACCTGATGAAATAATGGATCAATAAACGTCCCTTCCCCACAGGGAGAGATCGGTGTACCTGGGGTTGCCGGTCCCAAGGGTGATAAGGTCATCTAGCGCACATCTTTAAATCATATATCGTGTGTGATACAACAATATTCCCTATTTTCCTGGATCTATTTCTCTGGTCTCGTTGTTGTGCTCTGTCACAATGTCACATGCCTACTCTTACAGGGTGATACTGGTGCTCTGGGAGCAGCTGGACCTACTGGCCTCAAGGGAGCCAAAGGAGAAACTGTATGAAAACATTACTGTGATAATGTCAAACATACTAATGCCTCATTTACAAGATCTGCTATCTTCATTTGACCCTGTTTCTCACAGCAGGAAAGTCATCCAGCAGAAATGTGAATTGTTATGTAGATTATAATTAATAGAGAATTTTTTACACATTTTCGTTCGGGTAAATCAAGTCAAATCAATTGGTAATGGCCAACTTTATAGGCCCTTTTAAACGTTGAATACGCTACAATTTGCATTTTCTGCTGAGCTGGAAATGTCTCTGACAACAGAATATCGAATTAAGATAGCAGATCTGTATGGGCCTCACATTTGAAGGATAAGCACTTGATAGTGAACATAGTAAACTGTCATAGTAGCACATAGCTTGTTTACCTCATATTTGAGTTTTTTTTATTGTATTCTGTGAAATATATGATTAAAAAGTTCCTGCTAGATGATGTGTTCATCTACATAGATATTAGACTTAGACGTTTCTGTTATCCTAAGTGGCATGCACCTCTTTTATCTTTTCTGCTGTCTTTTCTTTCTCCAGCCTCGATAATAATTGATCCATGTTGATTGATTATTTGCAGGGCAAAGTAATAACTGTCAAGGGAGACAGAGGTGAGAAGGTAAGGTCATGGTTTTGACAGTCAAACTCCTCACATGTCCTAATAATAATGACAATAACAACGCATGGGCATCATCATATCCTAACCCTCTACAACCAAAGGTGCCGGTCTCGTTGGATCTATCACACACATTTAACAAAGACAGAATTACATCTCATAAAGTGCAGTAGCAGTGTAGAAAAGCAATATTTTTTTTAGGAATACCATACCATTCTTTAGGAGTAGGAAAATGGTCCTACATGTCATAGTGAGAATTACAGGACTGTTGGCCACAGAGGAAGTGTAGCACAGAGAACAAGCCCACGCAGACGCCCACCCGCTCCGTTAGAAACACACACTTTGGGTCTGTTAAACACACACACACACACTGGGTCGGCCCTACGTGGCATTGCCAGCTGGAAGCTATAGGTTATAATTTCCCCTTCAGCCCAGACCAGGCCAGGCATGTAGCATACAGCCAGTCCAGACCACACTAAATCTGGGTTCAAATAAGATTTGGGTCCTTTTTTATGCTTTTTCTGTGCTTGAATGAGCTTGCCTGGTGGGTAGTTCCAAAACCACCTGACACTCCAGGCAGAGCTCAATCAAGTGCTCAAAGTATTTGAAATATTTGAAATACTATGTGAATCCAGGACTAGTCCCGCGGAGGATCCTTAAGATGGCCAGAGTGTAGGCTGGAAAGCAAGGCCACACTTCTCGCATCTATGGTTGAAATGCAATGAAAGTTATGTTATGGTTTTGACAGCTGGACCTGTAGCGAGTGTGCTGTAATTTCAACATGTAGGCAATATGTAGGCAGTGTAACTTCCTGCTTTGATATCCACAGTGTTAGGACTTGGAAATATTAGGTTCCGACACCAAGATCAGGTTAACAGTCTGAACGTCATAGAATCACATTCCAGCCATGTCGACTCACAACACAAGCAGCCGCCCTTAGTTAAAAAAAGATGCATGCCTGAATCCTGGCAATTTATACAGTGGCAGACATGGCGTGGTGGTGGAATTTCCAGGGCGAGTTGGAGAAGAACACCCACCAAACGCGTGGTGTTTTCTGCTTCTGAACTATCTATTAATCTATCTCTATCTGCTACACCCATAGAAATATCATGACTATTCTATTTCATTCTATTTCTGGAAAATCCATGTTTCTACCAGAGGATTTTTGCAATTCCGTTTGTGTCAACTTTTTAAGCAGACTGCAAAACTTAGTACACCCACAGACGGGGTCAGAATGGACATGCTGGCACATTGACTGTAAGTGGTAAAAGGGAATTCATCCCTTTTCATGCTCTGATTGCTACTATAGAAAATACACTGACTATACAAAACATTAAGAACACCTGCACTTTCCATGACATAGTCTAACCAGGTGAATCCATGTGAAAGCTATGATCCGTTAGTGATGTCACTCAATAAATCCACTTCAATCAGTGTCGATGAAAGGGAAGAGCAGTGGTGGAAAAAGTACTCAATTGTCATACTTGAATAAAAGTAACCTTAATAGAAAATGACTCAAGTAAAAGTGAAAGTCACCCAGTAAATACTGATTTAGTAAAAGTCTAAAAGCATGTGGTTTTAAATATACTGAAGTATCAAAAGTGAAAGTACAAATAATTTCAAATGTCTTATATTAAGCAAACCAGACGGCACAATTTTATTGATTTATTTGCGGATCGCCAGGGGCCAACTCTAACACTCAGACATAATTTACAAATGAAGCATTTGTGTTTAGTGTTTCTACCAGATCAGAGGCAGTAGGGATGAGCAGGGATGTTCTCTTGATAAGTATGGGAATTGGACCATTTTCCTGTCCTGCTAAGCATTCAAAATGTAATGATTACTTTTGGGTATCAGCTAAATGTATGGAGTAAAAAGTACATTATTTTCTTTAGGAATGTAGTGAAGTAAAAGCAAAAGTTGTCAAAAATATAAGTAGTTAACTACAGATACCCCCCAAAATTACTTAAGTAGTACATTAAAGTATTTTTTACTTACAGTAAGTACTTCCCACCACTGGGGAGGAGACATGCTAAAGAAGGATGTTTAAGCCCTGAGACAATTGAGACATGGATTGTGTATGTGTGCTATCAAAGGGTGAATGGACAAGACAAAATATTTAAGTGCCTTTAAACAGGGCATAATAGTAGGTACCAAGCACACAGGTTTGTGTCAAGACCTGCAAAGCTGCTGGGTTTTTCACACTCAACAGTTTCCCATGTGTATCAAGAATGGTCCACCACCCAAAGGACATCCAACCAACTTGATAACATGATACAACTGTGGGAAGCATTGGAGTCAACATAGGCCAGCATCCCTGTGGAACGCTTTTGACACCTTGTAGAGTCCATGTCCCAATGAATTGCGGCTGTTCTGAGGGCCAAAAGGAGAGGGTGCCTCAATATTAGGAAGGTGTTCCTAATGTTTGGTATACACAACAGACTAGACTAGACAATTGTACAAAAGCAATTTAAAGTATTTTGTGTAACATGTATTTTCATTATAGGCGGTTGTATGAAGACGTTTTGTTGAATTGTTTCTCTCTTTTGATGAAGAATGCGTCAAAGTGGTACAAGCTCTGAGAGTAATGAAAGGGTACATTGGTTTATGAAGTGAAGTCTCTGGTGGTTGAAGGCTTATGGGCACTATGTAATTAAACACTCATATGTTTTTTTTGGTTTCTTCTAATTCTTTGGAGGGATTCCTTGGCGCAGAGAACGACATCAGAGCACAAACTAAAACTAGGATGTTGAAAGGCTATAGAGCATTTTAAAAGCAATTATTCGTTGAGATTGAGGTCGGGGTTGAGTTTGCCTGTGTGTATGAACTGACCTCTGCGTAGAGAACACTGCGGGTCTTCGAGAACCGGACTGGACCGCTGTTAACATAGTTTGGCCCCCAACGCCATTGCTCAAAAGTTGAATCTGTTCTAGCTGTTTGCCCTTGCTTGTTTACAGTGTGTGCATTCTTTATGTGAATAACTCTCTGTTTTGTCCCGAAGTCTGTTTTTATGTGTTTATTGTGTACTACATGTTCTAACAGTAATCTACTAATCCCTGTTCAGGAAATGAACCTGACCATGTTGTCTCACAGCACCTCGTCGCTGTCTGCATCTGTTGTTACACTATTACGCCTACGCATCACCGGTGTCAAGCCACTCTAACCTCCTCTCCTCTCTCTACAGGGGGATCCCGGTAGCCAGGGGACATCCGGTGACAAAGGATCCAATGGGGAGAAGGTGAGATGATCCTAAAGAGTTGTGATACGGATGCTTTTCCCCTGTTCTGTACCTCTCATGACATGTCTGTCACAGAGGTGCTTCATTAAATGGTGAGGCGAGTATCTGTTCTGCTGCTTGTCTGCAAGCAAACTCTACATTTGGACACGTACAGTAGACAGCAATAATATACTTTTTAGATGATTTTGTTTTAAAACCACTTCCAGGGAACCAGTGGAGCGGCAGGTCTTGCTGGGAAAGATGGATCTAAAGGAGAAAGAGTATGAGACAACCACCTTACAATAAGATTATCCTACAATAAGTTATTGTTATTATGATGTAAACATTTCTGATTAACTTCTGGATGTTTCTGCTTTATTGTGACAGGGTGATTCTGGGCTGGCAGGCGATCAGGGATTTCCTGGACCTCTGGGACCAAAGGTGGGTGATCCTTCTAGTTCTCTTTGTTGATTCCATATAGGTGTCGGACAGTATACAATAGGCAATGTACTCTCATAACTACATGCAATCTGCTCTTTGCAAACCCTTGTCTTGTGTTTGGATTTGTGGCAGGTTAAGTTAGATTTGTGGCAGGTTTGGTTAGAGTTTAAAGTTAAGAGTTTTATTTGGTTTTGTCTACTCTGATATCAAAGACAGCCTTGTTCTTTGTGTTCTGTGTCTTGGTGGGCGTTTGACATTTGATAGACAATTACCTCTATGCTTGCTATTGATTTACACTGACTTGGTTGGCTGACTTCCCTTGTCTGAGGCAGCTGGAGAGGGAGGGAGAGAAGGGCGAGAGAAAGCAAGTGGGGGAGGAGAGAGAGGAAAGAGAGGGAGGGGAAGAGGGGGGAGAGAGAGTGGTTAGGTTTGGCCAATGTGCTGTGTGACCACTCTGTCCCAGACTCCCAGCCAAAAAGAAGGTCTCAGCTCAGACTAGCGTGGACAAGAGCCCCCTGTTGACAGACCTTTGGAAAGTTAATGTTTTTTAGACTGTACACCAGGGAAATGAGTCATTTATATCAAACCAAATCCTGAACATAGCATGTCCTTGTAACTGTGAATTCCTTGATGATACTAATACTTTTGTATTGTGGTGAGTTTACTCACTACCTACAGTACCAGTCAAAAGTTTGGACACACCTACTCAATCAAGGGTTTTTCTTTATTTTTTTAACTATTTTCTACATTGTGGAAAAATAGAGAAGACATCAAAACTATGAAATAACACATTGAATTATATAGGAAGCAAAAAGTGTTAAACAAATCAAAATATATTTGAGATTCTTCAAGGTCAGTTAAGGACAAATTATTATTTACAATGACCAAACCTGGACCAATTGTGCATCGCCCTATTGGACTCCCAATCACAGCCAGGTGTGATACAGCCTGGATTCGACCCAGGGACTGTAGTGATGCCTCTTGCACTGAGATGCAGTGCCTCAGAACCCTGCGCCACACTTGAGCCCTTGATGACAGCATTGCACACTCTTGGCATTCTCTCAACCAGCTTCACCTGGAATTATTTTCCAACAGTCTTCAAGGAGTTCCCACATATGCTGAGCACTTGTTGGTTGCTATTCCTTCACTCTGCGGTCCAACTCTTCCCAAACCATCTCAATTGGGTTGAGGTCAGGTGATTGTGGAGGTCAGGTCATCTGATGTAGCACTCCATCACTCTCATTGTTGGTCAAATAGCCCTTACACAGCCTGGAGGTGTGTTGGGTCACTGTCCTGTTGAAAAACAAATGATAGTCCCACTAAGTGCAAACCTGATGGGATGGAGTATCGCTGCAGAATGCTGTGGTAGACATGCTGATTAATTGCGCCTTGAATTCTAAATGAATCACTTACAGTGTCACCAGCAAAGCACCCCCACACCATCACTCCTCCTCCTCCATGCTTCACAGTGGGAACTACATATGCGGAGATCATCCGTTCACCTACTCTGTGTCACACAGCAGTTGGAACCAAAAATGTGGATTCATCAGACCAAAGGACAGATTTCCACCGGTCTAATGTCCATTGCTCATCTTTCTTGGCCCAAGCAAGTCTCTTCTTATTATTGGTGTCCTTTAGTAGTGGCTTCTTTGCAGCAATTCGACCATGAAGGCCTGATTCACACAGTTTCCTCTGAACAGTTGATTTTTGCGATGTGTCTGTTACTTGAACCGTGAAGCATTTAATTGGGCTGCAATTTTTGAGGATGGTAACTCTAATGAACTTATTCTCTGCAGCAGAGATGACTCTGGGTCTTCCTTTCCAGGCTCATGAGAGCCTGTTTCATCATAGTACTTGACTCCACTTAAAGAAACTTTCAATGTTCTTGATATTTTACGCATTGACTGACCTTCATGTCTTAAAGTATTGATGAACTGTCATTTCTCTTTGCTTATTTGAGCTCTTCTTGCCATAATATGGACGTGGACTATTACCAAATAGGGCTGTTCTTTATACCAACCCTACCTCGTTACAACACAACTGATTGGCTCAAATGCATTAAGAATGAAAGAAATTACACAAGTTAACTTTTAACAAGGCACACATGTTAATTGAAATGCATTCCAGGTGACTACCTCATGAAGCTGGTTGAGAGAATGCCAAGAGTGTGCAAAGCTGTCAAAAAGGCAAAGGGTATTTACTTTGAAGAATCTCAAATATAAAATATATTTTGATTATCACTTTTTTGGTTACTACATGATTCCATATGTGTTATTTCCTAGTTTTGGTGTCTTCACTATTATTCTACAAAACCATTGAATGAGTAGGTGTGTCCAAACTTCACTATTATTCTACAGAACCATTGAATGAGTAGGTGTGTCCAAACTTTTGACTGGTACTGTACTTCCTAGCTAAACCCATTGCTCTTCAGGGAGCCCATTGGTGGCTTTCCATTGCACTTTGACTCTCCCACATTGGGCTCAGTCAGAACAGAGGTCAGGGGTCAGGGTTCCCCAAGAGGGTCACAATGCTAACCGGTGTTGTTGCTGTTCTGGGTGTTAATTGGCCTCTACAGAATCCATATTCCTCCAAGTTATCTTATCAAGTTAGACACAGCAAAAAATGACCTAATGGGCAATATTACTGCTCAACTTGAAATTATCGGGTAATAACATTGCATCTGTTATCCGTCAATATAATGTCTGGTCCTTTGGTTCCTACAGGGAATTCAAGGAGACTCAGGACTTCCTGGTTTATCTGGACCTAGAGGCGTCGCTGTGAGTAGAAGTTACAGTAAAAACAATAGCACATATATTTAAGCCAAAGAAATGAATGATTTTATCTGTTTTCTAAAAGAGTCTTTGGATGTGACTGTATGTCTGTGTTGTAATATGTTAGGGTGAAAAAGGTTTGAAAGGAGATAAAGGATCTGCAGGATTACGGGTAAGTGTTATTACATGTCCTATATTTGATTCAAATGATCGTCAAGTGTCATAGGTCATCACAAGCATGACTGGTTAAGAAATCAAATATAACTGCATGTACAGAGTTGAGAATAGAAAGCTCCAGCAGGTTTGGTTAACTTTAAAAATAGCAGACACACCTAGCTGGAATGTGCAAATGTGAGTATACCAATTCCATGCGGGTATACCAATTCCCTGTAGGTATACCAATTTAAATAAAGGTAATTAAATGTTTAACAATTGACAGAATCTTTTCCTATTTAAGGGTTAAGTCCATTGTTTCTGAGAAGGAATATAGACCTCCATCTCAGAAGGGAGTAATGGTGCAGACAGATGTGAACTGGCTTCCCTGATGCACTCTCCACACTTCCTGTCCTGGGCTTGAGGGGGCGGATCCTAATACACTCATTCAAGGATAGCGGCCCACAGTACTGTGTGTCAATGACTCCTTTAAGGGTCCCTGAAATATAGACTTTCACTGCTGCGGATGGTCATTGACTAGGATGTAACACACTGGTCAATCCCTCAGAGTGATTGTGGCCTGTGATTATAATGATTATACTGACGTAGCACCCAAAATGCAGCAGTCTATATGATTCCTGGCCTACTGGGCTTCACACAGTATGTCAAGTGGGTCGTTGAGGTCTATGATTGTTATTAGGCTTTTGAGACACAGACTGTCCTCGGCGTTGGGTGATGATGTGAGATGATAGGATTTAGACGTTGGGTGATGATGTGAGATGATAGGATTTAGACGTTGGGTGATGATGTGAGATGATAGGATTTAGACGTTGGGTAATGTTGTGAGATGATAGGATTTAGACGTTGGGTGATGATGTGAGATGATAGGATTTAGACGTTGGGTAATGTTGTGAGATGATAGGATTTAGACGTTGGGTAATGTTGTGAGATGATAGGATTTAGACGTTGGGTAATGTTGTGAGATGATAGGATTTAGACGTTGGGTGATGATGTGAGATGATAGGATTTAGACGTTGGGTAATGTTGTGAGATGATAGGATTTAGACGTTGGGTAATGTTGTGAGATGATAGGATTTAGACGTTGGGTGATGATGTGAGATGATAGGATTTAGACGTTGGGTAATGTTGTGAGATGATAGGATTTAGACGTTGGGTAATGTTGTGAGATGATAGGATTTAGACGTTGGGTAATGTTGTGAGATGATAGGATTTAGACGTTGGGTAATGTTGTGAGATGATAGGATTTAGACGTTGGGTAATGTTGTGAGATGATAGGATTTAGACGTTGGGTGATGTTGTGAGATGATAGGATTTAGACGTTGGGTAATGTTGTGAGATGATAGGATTTAGACGTTGGGTGATGATGTGAGATGATAGGATTTAGACGTTGGGTGATGTTGTGAGATGATAGGATTTAGACGTTGGGTAATGTTGTGAGATGATAGGATTTAGATGTGCTGGTCAGTGTCATAGAGATAGAACGGGGTTAAGGGAGAAGGGTTTTATTTACATGATGGGTTGTATGAAATGAACTGCCAACCGAGATGAAAACGGTAACACCTACAGTACATAAGGACTTCATTACACACTCATAACCCATGTATACCTGTACCGCATCCGTTGGTCGTTGACATACTGTACGTCTCTGTCTGCACATAAAGTTAAGAATAATAAACGGTGTACAGTACTGTCTATATATTTAGCACATGGCTTTTCCCCACCAACCCTGACCCAAAGCAATGCAGCAGGTTTGAAAAACATACCAGCATGAAGCAGGATCTGACAACTCAACAGTGGGGTCCTGTAGGAATACGATGATGATGATGGTGGCTATGTTTTCTGTGTTTCTGAGCTGTCGTGTTAAAGCCATCAGTCAGCCAGTCATTCTGTTTTCGGAGAGAATGGACGTCTGGAGAAGCGTTTACTTCTCTGGAGGTGACTGAGGAACTTGTGGTTCAGAACAGGAAGTGGTGGTTCAGAACAGGAAGTGGTGGTCCAGAATAGGAAGTGGTCGTTAGGAGAGGTTTCTGGCGGTCAGGGGTATCCATGTTGTTGGCAGATGGAAGAGTCACCAAGCCTGACAGACATATGAGACATGTGTAATGTATTCAGCACTAGCTACCTGCTGGTATTGACAATTAAAAAATGTATATATTTAACTAGGTAAGTCAGTTAAGAACAAATTCTTATTTTATAATGACTGCCTACCCCGGCCAAATCTTCCCATAACCCGGACAATTCTGGGCCAATTGTGTGCCTCTCTATGGGCCAGTTGTGATACAGTCTAGGATCGAACCAGGGTCTGTAGTAACACCTCTAGCACTGAGATGCACTGCCTTAGACCGCTACGCCACTCGGGAGCCCTGATGTTCTTTTGAAACAAAACAGCCTTGGCTAGAATGCAGTACAGCTTGGAAGCTGTGGCAAGGTTATTGTTAGTCATAGCAGGCTACTTTTGAATCTCATTTCTTATGTACCTAGAAGACCCTTTCTATTTTCCATTGAACACTGTTCCTTGATCCTCACAGGGTGACAAAGGTATTGATGGATTCCCTGGAAAACCTGGTGTTCCTGGAAAAGATGTGAGATATCGTTTTCCGATAATGTTTTACAGGGAGCATACCGATGTTTACATGAGAGAAAGTTCCTTTCGCTTGTAGTCTACGTCTCGTTTCTGAAAGCTGTTTGTTTGGATATACTGTCTAGGGTTTGGGAGGACTGACTGGTGCACCTGGAGCCGCTGGCCTGAAAGGGGAAAAGGTATGGTCTTCTCTCTGTTAAACACCGTACTACAACACGTGATCATGAACAATACAACATATGAATTGGAACAAAACTTTCCTCCAAGAACAATCAAGAAAACACATCAAACATGAGGTGATGTGCATCATTTTAGGATTGATAAGACGACACTCTTATCCAGAGTGACTCGCAATCAGTGCATTAGCAGGTAAAACAACCACATAATATCACAATCATTGCAGGTAAACCTTTAAAAAATAGACTTTATCTGTAAAAGCCTCAGTCAGATTGAACTGTTAAGTTTGTGTCTGTGTTCCAGACATTCCTCTGTTTTCCCTCTTTTTAACCATCGAAGGCAGCCCACTCATCTATCTGTCTTGATAACACTTGTCTGACTATAATTACCACACACACACACACACACACAGTCTTGTACAGCTAACTTTGTGGACACACACACACACACACAGTCTTGTACAGCTAACTTTATGGGGACACACAATTCCACACACACACACACACACACACACACACACACACACACACACACACACACACACAAACACACACACACACGCACAAGCAATGTATGAAAAGTTAAACTTAACACTGCATCCCGGAAACTACTATTTCCCTTGTCATTGAAATGATTAACGTCTCTCTGTGTCATCTGAAATATTACCCCATAAACCACACAGACGATTTAAAGAGACAACTTTCGAAAGTGTTTAATTTCCTGTGTGGTTTCACTGTCTTGCAGGGAGAGACGGGCCCTGCTGGAATGCCTGGGGATATGGTGAGTTCCTAAACATAGTATGCAGTATAGTTTAATGTCAGGTATTGTATACTCCACTAGCATGGATGCCAAGTGCCAACCTGATACAACAACATAGAGTGATAGTAAAAAAAACACATTTAAAATTTGATGTAGATTACTGTTTGTTAGTCCTGTTTAGAAGTGCTTTAAAACGAAACTTTATTTTGGCAGGTTCAAAGAGATGGCTTGAAAGGAGAGGCTGTGAGTACAAGGATATAGTCATTTATTTTCCTATTATTTTGTTCAGTATTTTGAGCATGGGTTTGTATCTTTAACACTATTGCCAAGTATCCTTCTGAAGTCATACAGTGTTTCAAGTAAGGTCATGATGTTTTTACACTAGAAAGTACAGAGGTTGAGTTACTACACAATAATGGCTACAGTAACATAGACAGTATAATGTTCCTATGACGTACAGTATATTGTTACTAAGTGACGACTGTCTCACCTGGACCGACTCCGTTATGTCTTGTTGTCCGTTCTATGTTCCAGGGACCGCCAGGACCTCGTGGCCCTCCAGGACCTGATGGTCCCCCTGGACCCCCTGTAAGGAACCACAATTTATTACTTCCTCTGTAGACCCCACATTCATATTTGACCCAATTACATGTCTCTGTATAGATAACAGATACATGCAAAAAGGCCCAGTAGCTCAGTAGTTTTACCAGTCAGAGCTGAAGAAAAAAAATGACAAGTGCTTTTCCCCCCAGGGTGCAACTGGTCAACTTGGTTTACCTGGCGAACCTGGAGAGTTTGGCCAAAGGGTAAGAATCTTATATTTGTTATAGGATTTACAGTACATGCCTTTGATTACAGTAGTACTGTAGGCCTGAATCTGACTTCACTGGTACTTTAGTCATAAGATGTTTAGGAGTGGCACAAACAGTAGGTTTCTTCCCATACTCACAAAACCACAGTTAACTTTTTCTGTATGGCACTCAAAGGTTTATTGTTTTCTCTCGGTACCAAAGCACTGTAGTCATAGTGACTGGATGTTGACGGTACACAGTCATCTGTATTACAGCAGTACAAAGCCATTGGACTGCTGTTGGATTCCCCCCTCTGTTTTCTACAGGGACAGTTTAGGAAGTCAACTGTCTCACGGAAACAGGGATGAGCTGTTGGACTGCTGTTGGATTCCTCCTCTTGTTTTCTACAGGGACAGTTTAGGAAGTCAACTGTATCACGGAAACAGGGATGGTGCAAAATATTTAAGAACCATAAAATCCATGTTGATATCCTAAAAGTAAATAAAGTTATATTCTATCCTAGGCAAGCAAATCCCCATGATAACATTAAACCATCATTTTCTGTATTGCCGTTGTCGATTTGGTCTTTTTGGCATATATCTCTGGATATATCTAATGGGTTCATGAGCAGCTGGCTACTCTCTTGCCTCCCGTTGTGGTGGAACTGCCTACAGTGCATTCAGAAAGTATTCAGACCCCTTAACTTTTTCCACATTCTGTTACGTTACTATCACATTTGAAGGTAAGACCCAGGGGCAGACAATGTCAAAGTAACAAAAGTTGATTAATTTGAACACAGGCAGGCAAAGGTACAGGATGGCAGACAGGCTCAGGGTCAGGGCAGGCAGAGGTTGGTAATCCAGAGTAGTGGGGCAAAGGTACCGGACGGTAGGCAGGCAGGCTCGGGGTCAGGGTAGGCAGAGGTTGGTAATCCAGAGTAGTGGGGCAAAGGTACCGGACAGCAGGCAGGCTCAGGGCAGAAAACATGAATATAGACAAGACAGGAGCAAGTGGAAAAACGCTAGTAGGTTTGAGGAACAAAACAGACAAACAGAGAACACAGGTATAAATACACAGGGGATAATGGGGAAGATGGGCGACACCTGGAGGGTGGTGGAGACAATCACAAAGACAGGTGAAACAGATCAGGGTGTGACAGTTACAAAGACATCCTAAAATTGATATAATTATTTTTTCTCATCAATTTACACACAATACACCATAACGACAAAGGAAATACAGTTTAAAAAAAATCTTTGTACATTTATTACAAATAAAAAATGGAAATATCACATTTACATAAGTATGTCTGACTTTTTACACAGTACTTTGTTGAAGCACCTTACAGCCCTGAGTCTTCTTGGATATGACGCTACAAGCTTGGCACACCTGCATATGGGGAGTTTCTCCCATTCTTCTCTGCTGATCCTCTCTCGCTGCCCAGCTATCTTTAGGTCTCTCCAGAGATGCTCGTTCAGGTTCAAGTCCAGGTTCTGGCTGGGCCACTCAAGGACATTCAGAGACTTGTCCCGAAGTCACTCCTGCATTGTCTTGGCTGTGTGCTTAGGGTCGTTGTCCTGTTGGAAGGTGAAACTTTGACCCAGTCTGAGCGCTCTGGAGCAGGTTTTCATCAAGGAACTCTTTGTACTTTACTCTGTTCATCTTTCCCTCGATCCTGACTGGTCTCCCAGTCCCTGCTGCTGAAAAACATCCCACCATTCTTCACTGTATGGATGGTGGCAGGTTTCCTCCAGACATGACGCTTGGCATTCAGGCCAAAGAGATCAATCTTGGTTTCATCAGACCAGAGAATCTTGTTTGTTCATGGTCTGAGAGTCTTTAGGTGCCTTTTAACAAACTCCAAGAAGGCTGTCATTAGCCTTTTATTGAGGAGTGGCTTCTGTCTGGCCACTCTACCATAAAGGCCTGATTAGTGGAGTGCTGCAGAGATGGTTGTCCCATCTCCATAGAGGAACTCTAGAGCTCTGTCAGAGTGACCTTCAGGTTCTTGGTCACCTCCCTGACCAAGGCCCTTCTCCCCTGATTGGGTGGCCAGCTCTAGTAAGAGTCTTGGTGGTTCCAAACTTCTTCCATTTAAGAATGATGGAGGCCACTGTGTTCTTGGGGACCTTCAATGCTGCAGACATTTTTTTGGTAGCCTTCCCCAGATCTGTGCCTCGACACAATCCTGTCTCGGAGATCTACGGACAATTTCTTTGACATCATGGCTTGGTTTTTGCTCTGACATGAACCGTCAATTGTGGGACCTTAATTAGACAGGTCTGTGCCTTTCCAAACCATGTCCAACCAATTGAATTTAACACAGGTGGACACCAATCAAGTTGAAGAAAGTCTCATAGGAAAGGGACTACTTATGTAAATAAGGTATTTTTTATATATATATATATATATATATATTTTACATTTGCAAACATTTCTAAAAACCTGTTTTGTCTTTGTCATTATGGGGTATTGTGTGTTGATTGATGAGAGATAAAACATTGTTCAATCCATTTTAGAATAAGGCTGTAACATAACAAAACGTGGAAAAATTCAAGGGGTCTGAGTACTTTCTGACGGTACTGTATATACTCCTGTACCTTCAATATTTGAAACCTTTCAACAGTCACATTCCCCTACTGTATTTACATTCTAGTCATTTAGCAGACTATTATCAGATCGACTTACAACGAGTAGTAGATCCACCGCCTCAGACCTGTCAACACACTACAGCAGGATGAAACGGAGACAGGAAGCCTTGCTCTGATAGCAGTGACTACCCTGCAAGCTGGGAACAATCCCAGGATGTTAGCAAACATTCCTATTAAGGTCTAGTTAGGGTTTTATCTAACATTACGATGGTAACATCCCCCAGAAAATATAATTCTGTTTTTCCAGAAAGTGTTTAAAATGAAATATCCTTGGAATGTTCTCATAACGTTCACTAAAATGTTGTCCACAACATCTGTATCAACCACCACAGATCATTCCTTTAAGGTTCTTATTACCAGGTAAAGTAATAACAAAATGTGTTCTGGGAACGTTCTTCCAACATCAGGCAAATGGACAGATTCTGTCTTATTAGAACTTTTAGGGCAACCTAATAAATGTTCTGGGAACGTTCACAGAACCAACTTTGGTTTGGTGGGTAATCTGACTGAGCCAGACCTCCTGCAGGGAGCAGGAGGATGTTACGTCAGCTGGAGTTGATTTATTTCTATGAGTTTATAATATAAACTACAACGTGTCAGCATATGAAACAGCCGTTTACACCAGTTTTTATTCGTTTTTCTTCCACTCCCCAATTTACTTAAAACTCTATTTCTTTATTTCTCCATGGGCTTCACCTGAGTACCGATAGAAAACATCTCATTCCATCAACTGTGTACTAACTTTGACAAAAGGAGCTCTATCGGTCACTGTATGTGTGGAGGAATACCCTCGCCATAGGACTTTGATGGTTACACATTTATAAAATTACATGACCGGTTTCTCATATGAACGTGGTGATGACACTGTATTTCTTATGAAGGCATCACCGTACCTCCGTAGTATTTACATTTGTTTCTGTTATTTAGCAGACGCACAATTATCCAGGGTGACTTTTTTGTATTTTTGTCAAATTTATTTCACCTTTATTTAACCAGGTAGGCTAGTTGAGAACAAGTTCTAATTTACAACTGCGACCTGGACAAGATAAAGCAAAGCAGTGCGACACAGACAACAACACAGAGATACGCATGGGATTAACAAACGTACAGTCAGTAACACAATAGAAAAATCTGTATACAGTGTGTGCGAATGAAGTAAGGAGGTAAGGCAATAAATAGGCCAATAGTGGCGAGGTAATTACAATTTAGCAATTTACACTGGAGTGATGTATGTGCAGATGAGGATGTGCAAGTAGAAATACTGGTGTGCAAAAGGGCAGAAAAACAAAAACAAATATGGGCTATTTAAAGATGGGCTGTGTACAGCTGCAGCGATCGGTAAACTGCGCTGACAGCTGACGCTTCAAGTTAGTGAGGGGGATATAAGTCTCCAACTTCAGTGATTTTTGCAATTCGTTCCAGTCTTTGGCAGCAGAGGACTGGAAGGAGAGGCGGCAGAAGAAGGTGTTGGCTTTGGGAATGACCAGTGAAATATACCTGCTGGAGCTCGTGCTACGGGTGGTTGTTGCTATGGTGACCAGTGAGCTGAGATAAGGCGGGGCTTTACCTAGCAAAGACTTATAGATGACTTATAGATAGACAATGACATCGCCGAAGTCAAGGATCGGTATGATAGTCCGTTTTCCGAAGGTATGTTTGGCAGCATGAGTGAAGGATGCTTTGTTGCGAAAAAGGAAGCTGATTCTAGATTTAACTTTGGATTGGAGATGCTTAATTTGAGTTTGGAAGGAGAGTTTACAGTCTAGCCAGACACCTAGGTATTTATAGTTGTCCACATATTCTAAGTCAGAACCGTCCAGAGTAGTGATACTAGTCGGGCAGGCAGGTGAGGGCAGCGATCGGTTGAAGAGCATGCATTTAGTTTTTACTATCATTTAAGAGCAGTTGGAGGCCACGGAAGGAGTGCTTTTATGGCGTTGAAGCTTGTTTGGAGGTTTGTTAACACAGTGTCCATGAAGGAACAGATGTATACAGAATGGTGTTGTCTGCGTAGAGGTGGATCAAAGAATCACCCGCAGCAAGAGCGACATCATTGAAATATACAGAGAAAAGAGTCGGCCCGAGAATTGACCCCTGTGACACCCCCATAGAGACTGCCAGAGGTCCGGACAACAGGCCCTCCGATTTGACACACTGAAATCTATCTGAGAAGTAGTTAGTGAACCAGGCGAGGCAGTCATTAGAGAAACCAAGGCTGTCGAGTCTGCCGATAAGAATATGGTGATTGACAGAGTCGGAAGCCTTACAGACTTACAGAAGTAATTAGTGCTAAATGCCTTTCTCAATCAAATAAAAATAAAATCAAATGTATTTATTTATATAGCCCTTCATACATCAGCTGATATCTCAAAGTGCTGTACAGAAACCCAGCCGAAAACCCCAAACAGCAAGCAATGCAGGTGTAGAAGCACGGTGGCTAGGAAAAACTCCCTAGAAAGGCCAAAACCTAGGAAGAAACCTAGAGAGAAACCAGGCTATGAGGGGTGGCCAGTCCTCTTTTGGCTGTGCCGGGTGGAGATTATAACAGAACATGGCCAAGATGTTCAAATGTTCATAAATGACCAGCATGGTCAAATAACAATAATCACAGGCAGAACAGTTGAAACTGGAGCAGCAGCACGGCCAGTTGGACTGGGGACAGCAAGGAGTCATCATGCCAGGTAGTCCTGAGGCCTAAGGCTCAGGTCCTCCGAGAGAGAGAAAGAAAGAGAGAATTAGAGAGAGCATACTTAAATTCACACAGGAGACCGGATAAGACAGGAGAAGTACTCCAGATATAACAAACTGACCCTAGCCCCCCGACACATAAACTACTGCAGCATAAATACTGGAGGCTGAGACAGGATGGGTAATTTTTTCACCTGGTGGAGTCAAACCAGGGACCGTTTAGATATTAACCAGACTCTCGTAACTGTTAGGATACCTATCTACTTTGTCCTCCTTACTACCTCTACCAGAGCGCTAAGTCTAACCTGTTCACCGTGGGCTATTCAGAGTGGATCCCCTGGCCTAGTCTACTCTCTTCTGTTCTGAGCAACACAACAGCTGGTTACAGCTTGGTCTATTTTCCCTTTGACCTTTTGGGCTGTTCTGTCATGGCTTGAAGCACTTAACTGTTCCTCAGTGTGTTTTTACTGTTGCTGAGACCTTCACTTTGGTGGGATGGGGGCTGGCCCAGAGCCATTGACAATTTCAATGACAAGGGATATAATAGTTTCTGGGATGTAGTGTTAACTGAAGTTTAACTTTTCATACGGTGCTTGAGGTGTGTGTGTGTGTGTTTATTGAGGATGTGAAGTCACTGAGGGATTTCTGCTGTGATAATGGTGCTGTCATGGCCAACAGGGCCAGTCACATGGTTGATCATCTGTGTAGTGGACCTTCCCTGGCTCCTCATACGCTTCACAGTCCACACCGCAGCCATCATCAGTCAGCTGTTTCCCTGACAAGCCTCAAATAATTGTCCACCAGCCCATACTTTACATTAACAGTATCAGTCACAGTAGAGGGCCGTCTCACGTTAAACATGACGCAGTATCTTACAGAATCCTGCAGGGGGCAGTATATCACAGTCCATTCAATGAGAGAGAGAGTCGGATTCAAGTACAGGAGTTGCCAAAGCAGCAGAGGTTTTAAAGGGTTCATTTTACTAAGTGAATAAACATGTTTTCCAGCACAGGTTTATTTTCTCCCAACGTTATGTTTTTTTTTGTTGATGTATGATGGTTGATTTTGTGTCTTCCTTTTTCAGGGCAAGAAAGGTGAAAGTGGATTACCTGGTGTTGACGGGCTACCCGGACCACCTGTAAGAATACCAGTTTATGTCTATGTGCTATCCATGGCAGGCACTCTTTATTGTGTCCTACAGTATCAGATCATTTACAGATATATTCCATGACATAAACATCTGTTGGAACATGAAGCCTATGTGTAACAGTATGATTCCCTGCATCATAATCAAATCAAATCACAGTTTATTTGTCACGCGCGCCGAATACAACAGGTGTAGACCTTACAGTGAAATGCTTTCTTACAGGCTCTAACCAATAGTGCAGAAAAGGTATTAGGTGAACAATAAGTAAGTAAAGAAATATAAACAACAGTAAAAAGACAGTGAAAAATAACAGTAGCGAGGCTATATACAGTAGCGTGGCTACATACAGGCACCGGCTAGTCGGGCTGATTGAGGTAGTATGTACATGTAGATATGGTTAAAGTGACTATGCATATATGATGAACAGAGAGTAGCAGTAGCGTAAAAGAGGGGTTGGCCGGTGGTGGGTGGGTGGGACACAATGCAGATCGCCCGGTTAACCAATGTGCGGGAGCACTGGTTGGTTGGGCCAATTGAGGTAGTATGTGCATGAATGTATAGTTAAAGTGACTATGCAAATATGATAAACAGAGAGTAGCAGCGTAAAAGAGGGGTTGGGGGGAGGGGGGGAACACAATGCAAATAGCCATTTGATTACCTGTTCAGGAGTCTTTTGGCTTGGGGGTAAAAACTTTTGAGACTGATTTTTGTCCTAGCGTTGACACTATGGTGACGCTTGTCATGCGGTAGTAGAGTTAACAGTCTATGACTGTGGTGGCTGGGGTCTTTGACAATTTTTAGGGCCTTCCTCTGACACCGCCTGGTGTAGAGGTCCTGGATGGTAGGCAGCTTAGCCCCAGTGATGTATATACCCTCTGTAGTGCCTTGCGGTCGGAGGCCGAGTAATTGCAGTACCAGGCAGTGATGCAACCAGTCATGATCTCGATGTTGCAGCTGTTGAACGCTGAGCTGTAGTCAATGAATAGCATTCTCACATAAGTGTTCCTTTTGTCCAGGTGGGAAAGGGCAGTGTGGAGTGCAATAGAGATTGCATTATCTGTGGATCTGTTTGGGCGGTATGCAAATTTGAGTGGGTCTCGGGTTTCGGAGATAATGGTGTTGATGCGAGTCATTACCAACCTTTCATAAGAACTCTTTTGACACAATGAATGGAGTATGTGTCAGTTATCATCACACCTCTTAAACCTTGGGCTCATTCAATGGCATTTCATTCTTGATGTTAACTACTCACCATGGAATGCGTACCTGACACAACTTCTCTCTCAGTACTAGCGTCACTAAACACTTCCACTGGATGGAAAATACTGTATTCTCGGCCTTTTCAGAACTCATCCACATTGCATAAATTAATTAATATTCAATATCACTCTTAAAAGCAATAATTAGCGCCTTAGGGCCTGGAATTTCTTTAGACAAGGTGACCACCCTACTAGCAGGGGTGGAAAATGTACCGAATTGTCATACTTGAGTAGAAGTAAAGATACCGCAATAGAAAATGACTCAAGTAAAAGTGAATGTCTCACAGTAAAATACTACTTGAGTAAAAGTCTAAAAGTACTTGGTTATAAATATACTTTAAGTATCAAAAGTAAATGTCATTGCTAAAATACAGTTAATTATCACAAGTACAATGATAAAATATTTAAAATTCCTTATATTAAACAAATGGCACAATTTCTTTCTTTTTTTCCCCTTTTTTTGTACAGATAGCCAGGGGCACACTAACACACCAGATCAGAGGCATTAGGGATGACCAGGGATGTTCACTTGATAAGTGTGTGAATTGGAAAATGGTCTTGTCCTGCTTTTGAAATGTAATGAGTATCTTTGGGTGTCAGGGAAAACGTATGGTGTAAAAAGTACATTATTTTCTTTAGGAATGTAGTGAAGTAAAAGTAAAAGTTGTCAAACATAAATAGGTAAGAACAGATACCCCCCCAAAATTACTTAAGTAGTACTTCAAAGTATTTTTTTACATAGTTACTTTACACCACTACAGTACCTACCAGGAATAACTCATCGCCCTACTATTATATTTCCACGACTTGCAGCTGACAGAATATCAGACCAACCTAGAATACAATACAATACTGTACTTTACAATACTCTCCCCTCTAGTGGCTGATGCTGGTACTGTATGTCTTTCCTGTTGGACTGAGGTTGATGACCGTTTTTGTTGATGATGCCGTGTCTCTTTATAGGGTTCCCATGGGCCTCCTGGAGGGCAAGGAAGCCCTGGACAAACTGGACCTCCTGTGAGTTCGGTGCACCGACAATCCATTGAAGGCTGTACAGCAGTTTACTGTCAGCAGTCATCCCAAAAGCTCATCCAAAGCAAATGTAACCCACTCAGAGGAAATGGAAATGATAGATAAAGTAATATGTTCCATTCTCTTTGCTCAGGGTCTACCTGGCGAGATTGGATTTTCAGGGAAACCAGGAGAGGCAGGCAAAGCAGTAAGTTTACAGTATATTTTTTCCACATTTACAGGTTACATGTTTGACATGTTATAATATGATTCACTAAAGTAACATTGAGTTGTCTCAGCACACATGTCCCAGACTTATCCCAATATTTATTGTTGGAAGGGTTTACCTGGAAACGATGGGCTGGACGGACTTCCAGGCAATGACGGAGCCAAGGTCAGTGTAGCATTAGTAGAAGTAGTGATTCATGTTTTATAACCAACTGAAAGTTTCAGGTCTGTATTCCTCACAAAACAGTAAGGAAACATCTAATAACATGTAACATTCCAAAGTTCTAGAGGATGGTATCCTTACCGACACGTTTAGGTTCTCAGAATGTTGTCACATGGTAATGCCATGACCAACCTATTTTCAGCGTTGTGACAACGTTCTGTGTTAGTTAGGATAATATCTGATACAATGCCATAAATGTACTAAGCTGTGTTATTCATTCATCTCCATAGGGGCCTAGAGGAGAGTCTGGATTGGATGGCTTCCCTGGTAAACCTGGTCCTAAGGTACAGTGATACTACTCTTTGTCCAAAATGGCACCCCTTTTCCTATATAGAACACTCCATAGAGCTCTGGTCAAAAGTAGTGAACTACATAGGAATTACAGTCGGGTGCCATTTCAGATGCAACCTCTGTCTGGACACCCAGGCCATATCAATGGTACTTCATAAAAGTAATGCAGCAGACTGAAGTTTATATAGAGTCTATAAAGGTGACTTTTAAAGTATCCCCTTTCACCTAATCTGGAAGGATCATTAAATAGGAGCTGGAGTTGTTGAATAGAAACCATCTGAGATATACCTCTGCGTTTATAGACAATCCTTTTTTCATTGTGCATGGCTCCTTACAGCCCCCCACTTGAATGCAGACGTAGTTAATAGACAGTGTGACAGAAATGTCAATCGTGGTCTGAGGAATCTTATGATCTCATGATGACCGAATGTGTCCCTGCTATAGGGTAAGGAAGGACCACCGGGACCAAGAGGACCTGGAGGAGAGGGGGTGAGTTACTAATACCTGGCTATGACCTTAAATCATTATACTCAACTAAAAGTTCCCATCTCACATGCTCTTCATCTTTCTGTGTGTGTGTGTATGTGTGTCTTACAGGGACAAGTTGGTTTAACTGGACAACCAGGTGTTGTTGGACCAAAAGGAGAGAAAGGAGGACAGGTGAGTTTGATCTCATAAGCACAATTAAAGCTACACTCCTGAATTGTGCATCAGCCCAATGACAGCTTGCATCTAAATATCATTGTGTACTATGCTTCTGTTTGTTTCTTGTGTTTTCTTTTTTAGGGTGACCGGGGACAAGGCGGCTCTCTCGGGCCAAAGGGTGACAAAGGTGACAAGGTAAGACAGAGATACAGTATGAGACATTGATTCACAAAGACTCATGTAAACAGCTAGCTACTGTATGTCACAACATCATCTAAAAGCCATACAGTCTCTTACCTTTATCATTACTAGACAGTCAGTAACAATGAACAAGATTCTTGTTACTGTGTGTTTTGCTTGACGAGTGATTGGATGAGCATGGTTATTAGCTTAAAAGCTATGTTTGCTGCATGAAAGATGTTTGCTGCTTGTATCCGAGAGTGTGTTTGTCACAGAGACTTCCTCTTCACTTTGTCTCACTAAGGACCACCAGGACAAGTGTTTTGTAATGAGTTAATTAACATTCACACACAATGTGTGTGTGTGTGTGTGTGTGTGTGTGTGTGTGTGTGTGTGTGTGTCGCCTCAGGGTGACACGGGACCCAAGGGAACTCCAGGAATACCAGGAAATGTGAGTAAAGTAGAGGGATGTTGATTGGTGCGAATGACCATATTAACCACAGGAGGTTGGTGGCACCTTAATTGGGGAGGACGGGCTCATGGTAATGGCGAAATTGATGGAATGGTATCAAACACATGGTTTCCATGGTTTCCAGGTGTTGGATGCCATTCCATTTGCTCCATTCCGGCCATTATTATGAGCCGTCCTCCCCTCAGCAGCCTCCATTGATATTAATACACTGTAAAATAACTCAGGGAAGGACACAATGTATTGTAGTAAATTCGAACAGTGGAAATTGACATGTTTGTGAACCGAATCATCTTTCTGTCATGCATATATCAAAACAATAAAACATTTGGATCCATGTACAACTAAGCAAACAAAAAACTTCCTGGAAAAATGCATTGCAATTTGAGGATGCTTGCTGGCTAACTTGTCTCTGTTTTTCTCTCAGGTGGCCAATGTTATCCCTGAGCCTGGTGAGCCTGTAAGTACTGTAGAAACCAACAAGATCTCACAGTCTCCCTTCAGTATTCAACGTTTGTCCAGGGGGATAGGGTTAAAACAGAAAAATAAGTGCCCGGCACTGGGACCGAACCCACAATCCTCAGAGCCGGAGCGTGTGCTTTAAGGTGGTGAGCCTACTAGATATAATTGGCTCACGCTCCCTAGTGAATGGTATTGAAGGCATTTCTCAACATCCTGGGTACCTTGCTGGTTAGAAACTGCTCTGTGTTAGACAATTTCTCCAGGCATTTAAATGTAAATTCTCCAGGCATTTAAATGTAAATTCTCCAGGCATTTAAATGTAAATTCTCCAGGCATTTTTTTAAATGTTTAATTTTACCCCCTTTTCTCCCCAATTTCGTGATATCCAATTGTTAGTAGTTACTATCTTGTCTCATCGCTACAACTCCTGTACGGGCTCGGGAGAGGCGTCCTCCGAAACACAACCCAACCAACCCGCACTGCTTCTTAACACAGCGCGCATCCAACCCGGAAGACATCCGCACCAATGTGTCGGAGGAAACACCGTGCACCTGGTGCACCTGGTGTGCACTGCGCCCAGCCCACCACAGGAGTCGCTAGTGCACGATGAGACAAGGATATCCCTACCGGCCTAACCCGTACAACTCTCGGCCAATTGTGCGTCGCCCCATGGACCTCCCAGGCGCGGCCAGCTGCATTAGAGCCTGGGCGCAAACCCAGAGTCTCTGGTGGCACAGCTAGCGCTGCGATGCAGTGCCCTAGACCACTGCGCCACCCGGGAGGTCCTCAACACATTTTTTTATGTAGGCTTTAGTTGATTGTCGCCAGTCCTAGAAACTGTACACAACACGTATTACTATACAGAAATATTACACAACCTGGATGTGCATTTATCCTGTTTCTTTCTCCCCAGGGAACACCTGGAGAGAGAGGAGAAAAGGGAGAGCAGGGGAATCCAGGAGATATTGTGAGTTCAGAATAGAAGGAGCCTTCTACAGTTCCAATGGAGTAACATTAGGCTGCATTTGGGGAAAATCAGCAGTGCTCCAAACTCTCCACTGGATGCCAAAAGAGATGCGAGTTGATGAAAGTGTCCCCTTTATTTGGTAGAGTCAGATGGACATCAACTATGCTGCAGTTCAGTGGTGGAAAAAGTACTTAACTGTCATACTTGAGTAAAAGTAAAGATACCTTAATGGAAAAGGACTCAAGTAAAAGTGAAAGTCACCCAGTAAAATACTACCTGAGTAAAAGTCTAAAAGTTCTGGTTTAAAATGTACTGATGCACAGTGGTGGAAAAAGTATTCAATTGTCATAAGTCAAAGTATATTCTATGCCTCAAATTCCCACACTTAGACATAATTTACAAACGCAGTATTTGTATTTAGTGAGTCCACCAGATCTGAGGCAGATCAGATGAACAATGAGTTATATTGATAGGTGAGTGTATTGGACCATAATGCTGTCCTGTCTGAGCACTCAAATTAGGACTTTTTGGTGTCAGGGAAAATGTATTGGAGGAAAAAGTACATATTTTCATGAGGAATGTGGTGAAGTAAAAGTACAAATATTAACAGTAATGTACAGATACCTCCCAGAACGACTTAAGTATTTTCATTTAAGTACTTTACACCACCCCTGCAGTTACAGTGTTCCACCACTAGGATGGACACTGTTTGCTTTGAAAGGAATCATATGGCATTGCAAAATACGGAATCATTTGTTTGAAGTTGAACATCATTCTGGGGATGTTGCTAACCTGCGTGTTGTGTGAAGGGTCAACGAGGAGTGCCTGGTGAACAAGGCTTTGCGGGACTGCCCGGACCACAGGTAAGGACTTCTGTCAATCAAATGTTATTTATATTTGGACACTCATCTATTCACAACCGATGTAGAGACAATAACATAAGGGCCCTTTAAAATACATCATTTTTTGGGGCCTAACACCATTTTGTACAACGCTTAAAGAATGACTGCTTTTAAAAAGCACAGAATCCCTTTGAAACGGACAATGTGGCCTCAATAGCAGTCAGAAAAAGTTCTTTGCTTTTGACTACAAAGTGCAAATAGGATACTTTTGGTCATAAAGTCAGTCTCGTCTAAGACAAAGTTTTGAACATCCATGTGTCACAAAGGGTAAATTAAGGTCTTGTGGTGAACAGCTGCGGTGATTGCTCTTTATCCAATAGCATAGACATTGAGACAGACACGTCACCATTTCTTTACTTGAGAAATACTGCATTAAACTCCTTAGTTAGATGTAAAATTGCGCAACTAAAACATCCTTGCCAAAAACATCAAAATCAATGACATATTTCTTGAGTTATCTTAGATTCATTCTTGGGATTTTGAGGAAGTGAAATAGACTTCTGCATCTACAGAGTCTCATAGGGGACAAACTTCATTAATTGGTCAGGAAACACTCCTTTAAGACTGAAATCTAATTTTTCTAATGAGCAACAGAAAAACACACATGGCAATCAATATGTTAAGTTGCTTTTTAAACCACATCAGGAGGCCATCTTTGAGGTCAGGGAAAAATTCTAAGACATTTTAGTGACCCTTTAATTCAAGTGCACGCCTAGCAAGAGGCTGTTGTTTAGATGTGTTTTTGTAGCGCTCATGTAGAGTTTGCAAATACCCTGAATTGATGCAAATAATAATGATAGCATTTTGCCAGGTAAGCACAGCCTACTTTGTAGTTAACGTTTAATTGAGAAGACGGTTTTCCTTGGCATCATCGCTAACGGCTAGACTTAAGCAATAAGGCCCGAGGAGGTGTAGTGTACGACTAATATACCACAGCTAAGCGCTGTTCTTAGGCATGACGCAACGCAGTATATATCCAGGCTGTATCACATCTGGCTGTGATTGGGAGTCCCATAGGGCGGCGCACAATTGGCCCAGCATCGTCCGTGTATGTCTGGGGTAGGCCGTCATTGTAAATAAGAATTTGTTCTTAACTGACTTGCCTAGTTAAATAAAGGTTCAATTTTATATAATGTAAAACATATATATTGGCCATATATCACAAACCCATAGAAGCCTTATTGCTATTATAACCAACGAAATTAGAGCAGTAAAATTAAAGGTTTTGTCATACCCGTGGTATACGGTCTGATATACCACGGCTTTCACCCAATCAGAATTCAGGGCTCAAACCACCCAGTTTATAGAAAGTGGTAGACACTGCATGCACACAGACAGGGGCATTCTGGTCTTCAGACAGTTGCAGGAAATACGAATCGCTGATATATTCTGTTCATGTCTAATGAGAAACTTAGACAAATTAATACATTTTCAACATATTTAGTTGATTCGCTATGAGCTCAATCATTGTTTTTATATTGTCGAAATTCATCACGGATTGTATAAGGACTTACATAAGGTGTCCTCCATTGGAAAATAGAAATCAAACCTCGACATAATTTGACATATTATACTGAATGATTTCCGCTTCCTTCATGCCCTGTTGGTTATCCCCTTCAATTCAGGGACCTAAAGGTGACATTGGCCCTAAAGGGGAGACTGGGAGACAAGGAGAGCCTGTAAGTTCTGGGTCCTTACTGCTGCATATTTGTCTGATAATACTATTACATATAGACAGTTGTGAATGAAGCCTCGTTTCTATTCCAGGGTCCTCCAGGATTGCAGGGTACACAGGGTACCCGTGGACTGCCTGGCAATGTGGTAGGTTCATTTTGTGAAAATGACAGCCCAAAAATATTTTAAAGATATGGAATTTGTGTGTTGGTGCTCGAGGACATCCCTAATGCTTTAAACTAACCTTTGACCTAACGTGTGCCCTGAACTTCTCTCTCTGTCTATGACACAGGGCATCCCTGGAACCCTTGGACCACCTGGAATAGCTGGACAGAGAGGAGAGAGGGTCAGTAACCGTATCACTGCTTTGCTATATGGTATAATGCTATATATGATCTCAAATGTGTTGTTCTAGGGACATCATATTGTAACCCGTAACTCGTGTGTCCTAGGGACCTTCTATTGTAACTCGTGCTGTGTGAATGACTAAGCTATGCTATGCAACACTATGCTATGCTCATCTCCCTGTGTGTGGTGTGTTCCAGGGAGAGATGGGGAAGGAGGGTCGTGGTGGCCCCCCAGGCCCTCCTGGAGATACAGGCATACAAGGACCCCCTGGCCTACCAGGGAAGGGCAAAGACGGACAGAACGTAAGACACAGAAACATCACTGTATAAGACGTTCAAACCTCATTGTTACGTTCAAACCTCAAGTTTTTCCTGTCTGTGTGACCACAAAAACCAAGGTCAAGAGTTTTGCATGGTCTTGTGGAAAAGGCAGGAAAACGTCCTGACTACAGAATTAACACACATCAAACTTGTTATCCAGACTCTAAGAAATATGAACCAGAGTTTGTTGGCACATATCCACTCAGGAAATTAAGATCTCAGGCTCTGGGGTTTCAAATTAAAAGCCATTCACATCCTGTACGAGTATTGGCTGCACATGTACATAAATCAACATGCATTTAAGTACAACCATACTGCAGTATGACTGCTTATGTTAGTGCGGTACAACCTGCATTATACAGTTATGCCAACGGTTTGACCTGGAACCTTTTTACTCATTTTCTACACCACAAACATATGGTGATAACGCTGAGAAAGCAAACAGAACATACACCATTTCTGCTTTATCACGTTCAACTAATGAAGGAACCCAGCAGGACATGTGCTGTGTGTGTGTGTGTGTCCACTTTACTACTGTCAGCTGCTGCTCTATAACACATAACACATAGCCCTCATGCACACACCAGTACAGTACACTATTTGCACAAATACATAGTGATTATTCTCCTATGTGTTACATTGGTTTCTATTACCATAGTCTAGGGAACTGTAGGACCATGTCTTTTATCCTATAAGACTTTAAATGCCAAGTGTTTGATTTGACCAGACAGCGGGCTCATAATAGTGTTATGTGTGATATTATACTACAGGGTGATCCTGGACAGCAGGGAATTGAAGGACAGCCTGGCCAGAAGGTAATGTAATTTTAAAGTTGGGTTGGGGTAGAAGGGAGGGAGGGGTAGAGAGAAACATTAGTGCCTTGAAGCCTTGAGTGATTCTGGTGACAAAAAGGTTTTCTTTTTCTCTAGCTTAGGAAGAAAACAATCCATTTTGGTTGGACAAAAGCAATTTTCTTTGACCACCATACCGTGACTGACACACTGATTTAATAACAATGTTTTTGGGAGCAGGAGATTAGTGGGGTGGGGGGATAGAGAGAGTAATTAATTGAGGATAGTGCAAGGCCTTGCATGCACATTCTGTTGATTACATCTCTGTAGTTGTTAAACCATCCTCCATGGTCACCTTTACAACCACCACACTGAATACTAAAACTTCAGATTGGATTCTCTGTTGCTAGAAATAAACACGAATGTGGTGTATCTTGCCTGAGCAGCCGAGACCTGCAAAGATCAACAACCACTCTGCTCAGCACAGCAGAACTCTCTGAGCCAAACATTACAATTACGAGTACAGCAACGTCATCAGAGAGTATTGGCGATTGCATTAAGAAGACACTGGTTGGATGGTGACCAAGGTTCTGTTGGTGTCTTATTGGATGGTAACCAAGGTTCTGTCTGTGTGTTCCAGGGCCAACCCGGATCCCAGGGACTTCAGGGGGTTCCAGGGAACAGGGGTCCTCCAGGAGAAGGCAAAGTCGGACCCCCGGTATAGACAACCACTCTACACACATAACCACGCCACACACACACACACACATTCAATCTTGCAGCATATTTTGAACATTGAGAACATCTGTATCTTTTACAGGGACCTTCAGGGCCAAATGGTGCAGTTGGACCCGCGGTAAAAAACATTTTTGTCATAATTAGAGTGACAAAGTCAATGTGAAAATATGAACTGAGTAATGTTGAAAGAAAAGTTCAACTGACTGCTGTTTGTTTCCTGGTTCAGGGCATGAGAGGTCTGTCAGGCGTCGCTGGTACACAGGGTCCTGCAGGACACAATGGTTTACCAGGACGACCAGGAGAGAAGGGATCCCCAGGAGAGCCAGTAAGTTGACCAGTACAGTAAATGGGGTTGGAAACGTCCCAACAACACTGCAAACTCAGGCCAAATACTGTACCTTCACTACACTGTACCTTCGTTTTCACTGCTCTGATGGAATACCTATGAGGACGTATTCAAACAAATAATGTGAAAATCAGTACAATCAACCTTTGTATAATAATGGATCAAACTTATATAAACCATCTCTTTCAGGGAGCAGCAGCAGACTTGTCGGATTTGGATCTGAAGGTAAGGAGGAGAGCGCTGTTAACATAGTACTGTTTCCTCCATCTTTGATGATACAGTGTATTCTGAGACAGAAGGATTCTTTCATCACTCAGTGTTTCTCCTATTCCTTCAGGATGTGTGTTCAGAGTGCCCAGCCGGAGCCCCGGGACAACCTGGTCTGCCAGGGACACCAGGGGACAAGGGACAAGCTGGACCCCCAGGGAAGAATGGACAGGACGGGTACCAAGTAAGGACAAAGTCAGAGCACTATGCTATTCCATCTGTTGTATGATAAAGGCACATCCTGAATCATTAATAGGAATAATATGATCCTCTCTATAGCACTTCTTCAGACTCTCAACACTACAAAGAGAACTTACGGCTTGGCGGCGTGCCAGCGGGACACCTGTCGACTACTTCCGGTGAAATTGGAGGGCGCGCAATGAAATAAATAATCATAAAAATGATGGATATTAAACATTTAGGTACATACAAGTATATTATATCGGTTAAACGCTTAAATTCTTGTTAATCTAACTGTATTGTCCGATTTACAATCGGCTTTACAGCGAAAGCATGCCATGCGATTGTTTGGGGACGGCGCCCCACATCAAAATAAATTCACAAATAGCATATAGCATATAGCAAATATTCACTTACTTTTTGAAAACCTTCCTCTGATTTGCAATCCAAAGGGTCCCAGCTACAACATGTAGTATCGTTTTGTTAGATAAAATCCTTTTTATCCCAAAAGGTCTGTTTAGTTGGTGCCATCGATTTGAGTAATCCACTCGTTCAACTGCAGAGAAAGAAATCCAAAAAGCTATCGCTAAACTTTGTTAAAACTAGTCAAAATATGTTTATATTTAATCATCAGGTACCCTAAAATGTAATTAAACTATAATATTTCATACGGAAAGAAGTATGTTCAATAGAAAAGTGATATTAGCAGGTGCGCATCCTCTTCATCGTGCGCGCACAGACTGATTTCAAACTCTTTGTTCCTGTATCAAAACTCAGAATTCTTCCTCGTTTTGGAAGAAACAAGTCTGAAACCTTGAACAAAGACTGTTGATACCCAGTGGAAGCCATAGGAATTGCAATCTGGGAGCTGGATATAACTTTGGGCTCTCTCTCAAAAAAAAATGTTGGTATTTCTTTGGATTTTCTCCTACCATATCTATTGTGTTATAGTCTCCTACATTATTTTAACATTTCTACAAACTTCAGATTGTCTTCTTTCCAATGGTACCAATTATATGCATATACTGGCTTCAGGACCTGAGCAACAGGCAGTTTACTTAGGGCACGTCAGTCAGACAGGAAGTGGAGTTAAATAAGTTAAATCTTCTTCAGGCTAGGGTCTATTTAACTTCATAGAAGTAGCATGCCTCAGACAGTGGCGTAGGAGAATAGCGAGGAGTCTCCTGTATTCATCACACTGTGTTTGACTGAAGTGGTGGGAAGGTATGAGACTGGCTCTCTCAGCATCGTTAGGCTTCCTGTCATCTGGGGGGTATAGTGAATGATCAGGACCTGGAGACAGGGCTGCTGATGGTCTTTTTGGAGAGGGAGAGAGAGGGAGAACCAGGGTGAGAGACAAAGACAGACAGACCTGAAAGAGAGATATAGAGAGATTAACTTCAGCTAGCCAGGAACTGATGGTGTCTGCGTCATTGTCATTGCAGGGCCAGGCAGGCCCAGCCGGAACCTCTGGACCCCCAGGAGCTAACGGAGAAAAGGCAAGTCCTCCTCAACCACACCCGATTATTACCCGCACACTTTTACCTTCCATAGAACATAAATTATTGAGTTGAAGACCTGAAAACATCTAGTGGTTTGTGTCTGTTATGTCCCTTGCCATACAACACAGTGGCCAGAGGTGATATGCATTATTTATTTACTGTTTGTCCTACAGGGTGTGAAAGGTGATAGAGGACCCCAAGGAGGGCCTGGAGACAAAGGTGAAATAGGCCACACCGGACCCCCCGGCCACCCCGGTGCTGCTGGCATCATGGGGAATCCTGTGAGTGCATGTACCTGCCTGGTGGTACTACCAGTGCCTACCATAGGCCACCATCTTTGCTATTTAGTAGTCTAGTCTCATATCCCTGTGTGCTGTATTGCCAACTCCTATGGTCATTGCAGTAGGATGAATGTTCTTTTTGACTCTTCCCTCTTCATCTCTCTGTAGGGTAACAACGGTCAACCCGGCCCCATCGGTCCCCCAGGAGCCCCTGGAGAAAAAGTCAGGATGTTGTCAATGTGTTTCATTTTCAGACCACATATTGCACTACATGTCATCAGTTTTATATCGGCCTCATCCCACTGGCTGGCCATATAGGTCAACTGGGCTGAGTGTTGTTTTGGCAGAGGTCATTAATCATGGTTGTGTTGTTGTTGATTTATCCTGGTTGAATCTGTGGAACTATCTTGTGTCTGTTTCCACCCTGCAGGGCAAGGAGGGGATGAAGGGAATCCAGGGGCCACCAGGTCTACCAGGCTTAATGGTGAGAAACGCTGTTGATAAACTCTTGTGAAGGAGTAGAAATGACCTGCTGAAGACATACAATATTATTGATACTAACAATACTAGTACTACCTCTATCTCAAGCTAACCATGATAACATACGTGGAACTTATGGAGTGGACTGTAAATAAACCGTTTGAAAATTAAGTCTAAATTCTAAAAGCTGAATGTTCCACAGGGTCAAATGGGCAAAATTGGCAAAGATGGCCGCCAAGGAGAACAAGGAGAATCTGTGAGTACACATGATATGGCCAAGATATTATTCCCAACATATTCTGTATGTCCTGTACTGTATATCTAATTAGGGCTTAATTTCCAGGGATACATTCTGTACATAATCAGTCATAATGGTCTCTGGCTATACATGGCACAATATGTGTCCCCTGCATATTTAATGCACATAATTCCCTTGGTGTGTGTAATCTAACCATGTGGTGTGATCTCAGGGTAAACAAGGAGAGCCAGGACCACAGGGACAACCCGGACTCAGGGGAATGCCTGTGAGGAACTTAAACTGTGGGAAGGATTATTTAACTGTGTGGTTAATGAAAATATAACTTCACTAGTATTCATGTTGATGATTATCTCCATGCAGGGCTTCAAGGGTCACAGAGGAGAGCCTGGACCACCAGGGTCAAAGGTCAGTCCTTTGACTCCCATGTCACAATAGTCAACACATTAGATGACTAGGCCATAAAGTGTTGAATATGAATGTGGGCTTCTGTCTTCCCTGGTCTGTCAAGATCAAATCATCTCACTCTCAAAATTGTGACACATGTCTACTCTTATTAAATCTCACTCAGCTCTTAGCTCTAGTATACGATATCTGCCACAGCAGTGTGACCAATAGCATGTCTCAGTATAGTGTGACCAATGGCATGCCTCATTACAGACACCACTGAGGCACTGAATCACAGTGCCAGGCTCACATCCCCGCCAGCCTTTTCTCTGACCGAGATGGACCAAGTGCATCACCAGAACACCTCTCTTAAGACAGAGGATTATGTTGGATTGACTCCTCTCTACCTCCATGTCAACCTATGGATTTTAAAGAACACATTGTATGTACTGTATAAGAATGTCTCGCCTTGACCCCAGACTCGTACATCCAGGCCATCAAGGTCAAGGCCTTGGAATTTTTCCTCTAATCCCCATACATTTGACCATTGGAGCCCCTTTCTATCGCTATAATCAAAACATTTTCTATAGAACTAAATTAGGAAAAGAGGGGCCTACTGTGAATTGATTGATTAATATATATCTGTCCTTAACCAATCAGGGTGAAGATGGAAAGGAAGGCCGTAGCGGACCGGAGGGTAAACCTGGCCAAGACGTGAGTAAGAACATGAATTTAGCCAATCATAACTCTGTAATTATCAACATACAGGGAATGTCTCACTAATATATGCGTTGTGTTTGTTTTTGAAGGGTAATATTGGACCACTTGGACCAGAAGGCCTTGCTGGCCGGAGAGGGGAGAATGTAAGTCACCCTTGCACTGCAGTTGACAAGCCTTTATCTGCTGACACTTAGCACACCAGACTTAGCACGATGGCAACCTGGTTGATAGAAAGTGACACTAATGTCTGTCTGTATTTCTCCCTCTCCCTCCCTCTCTACCTCTCTCACTCTCCCTCTCTACCTCTCTCGCTCTCTCCCCCTCTACCTCTCTTGCTCTCTCTCCCTCTCTACCTCTCTCGCTCTCTCCCTCTCTACCTCTCTCTCACTCTCTACCTCTCTCGCTCTCTCTCCTTCTCTCTTTCTCCCTCCCTCCTTCCATCTCTACCTCTTAACCTCTCTCAAGGGTAAACCTGGTGAACCAGGACCTTCAGGAAAGCCAGGAGCCCCTGGTACTCCTGTGAGTGATTATTTATATACAGCACTAACTGCTCTTAACATTGCATGCATTGCTTCTGTGAAAACAGAAACATGCACATGCAGTGAAATGCTGTTTGTATTTCGCGAACACAGCAGCTTCCCTCTACCATGTATCTGGTACTGCACAGCCAGCTAGATCAAGCCCCACCAAGCCCTTGTAAATATGAATATTAATCACTTGCAGCTGTTTAGTCTTCCACTGCAAGATCTTTTAGGAGATTTACCTCCAACAATAGCAACGTTCATAAGAATGTCAGAAAGCTAAACATCAGGTTAATCTCAACCAGTCCCTTATAACGAGTTTAAAAAAATATATATATTTCACCTTTATTTAACCAGGTAGGCTAGTTGAGAACAAGTTCTCATTTGCAACTGCGACCTGGCCAAGATAAAGCATAGCAGTGTGAGCATACAACAAAGAGTTACACATGGAGTAAACAATTAACAAGTCAATAACACAGTAGAAAACAGAGGGGGGGTCTATATACAATGTGTGCAAAAGGCATGAGGAGGTAGGCAAATAATTACAATTTTGCAGATTAACACTGGAGTGATAAATGATCAGATGGTCATGTACAGGTAGAGATATTGGTGTGCAGAAGAGCAGAAAAGTAAATAAATAAAAACAGTATGGGGATGAGGTAGGTGAAAAGGGTGGGCTATTTACCAATAGACTATGTACAGCTGCAGCGATCGGTTAGCTGCTCAGATAGCTGATGTTTGAAGTTGGTGAGGGAGATAAAAGTCTCCAACTTCAGCGATTTTTGCAATTCGTTCCAGTCACAGGCAGCAGAGTACTGGAACGAAAGGCGGCCAAATGAGGTGTTGGCTTTAGGGATGATCAGTGAGATACACCTGCTGGAGCGCGTGCTACGGATGGGTGTTGCCATCGTGACCAGTGAGCTGAGATAAGGCGGAGCTTTACCTAGCATAGACTTGTAGATGACCTGGAGCCAGTGGGTCTGGCGACGAATATGTAGCGAGGGCCAGCCGACTAGAGCATACAAGTCGCAGTGGTGGGTGGTATAAGGCGGCCACGGAAGGAGTGTTGTATGGCATTGAAGCTTGTTTGGAGGTTGGATAGCACAGTGTCCAAAGACGGGCCGAAAGTATATAGAATGGTGTCGTCTGCGTAGAGGTGGATCAGGGAATCGCCTGCAGCAAGAGCAACATCATTGATATACACAGAGAAAAGAGTCGGCCCGAGAATTGAACCCTGTGGCACCCCCATAGAGACTGCCAGAGGACCGGACAGCATGCCCTCCGATTTGACACACTGAACTCTGTCTGCAAAGTAATTGGTGAACCAGGCAAGGCAGTCATCCGAAAAACCGAGGCTACTGAGTCTGCCGATAAGAATATGGTGATTGACAGAGTCGAAAGCCTTGGCAAGGTCGATGAAGACGACTGCACAGTACTGTCTTTTATCGATGGCGGTTATGATATCGTTTAGTACCTTGAGTGTGGCTGAGGTGCACCCATGACCGGCTCGGAAACCAGATTGCACAGCGGAGAAGGTACGGTGGGATTCGAGATGGTCAGTGACCTGTTTGTTGACTTGGCTTTCGAAGACCTTAGATAGGCAGGGCAGGATGGATATAGGTCTGTAACAGTTTGGGTCCAGGGTGTCTCCCCCTTTGAAGAGGGGGATGACTGCGGCAGCTTTCCAATCCTTGGGGATCTCAGACGAGATGAAAGAGAGGTTGAACAGGCTGGTAATAGGGGTTGCGACAATGGTGGCAGATAGTTTCAGAAATAGAGGGTCCAGATTGTCAAGCCCAGCTGATTTGTACGGGTCCAGGTTTTGCAGCTCTTTCAGAACATCTGCTATCTGGATTTGGGTAAAGGAGAACCTGGAGAGGCTTGGGCGAGGAGCTGCGGGGGGGGCGGAGCTGTTGGCCGAGGTTGAAGTAGCCAGGCGGAAGGCATGGCCAGCCGTTGAGAAATGCTTATTGAAGTTTTCGATAATCATGGATTTATCAGTGGTGACCGTGTTACCTAGCCTCAGTGCAGTGGGCAGCTGGGAGGAGGTGCTCTTGTTCTCCATGGACTTCACAGTGTCCCAGACCTTTTTGGAGTTGGAGCTACAGGATGCAAACTTCTGCCTGAAGAAGCTGGCCTTAGCTTTCCTGACTGACTGCGTGTATTGGTTCCGGACTTCCCTGAACAGTTGCATATCACGGGGACTATTCGATGCTATTGCAGTCCGCCACAGGATGTTTTTGTGCTGGTCTGGGGTGAACCAAGGGCTGTATCTGTTCTTAGTTCTGCATTTTTTGAACGGAGCATGCTTATCTAAAATGGTGAGGAAGTTACTTTTAAAGAATGACCAGGCATCCTCAACTGACGGGATGAGGTCAATGTCCTTCCAGGATACCCGGGCCAGGTCGATTAGAAAGGCCTGCTCACAGAAGTGTTTTAGGGAGCGTTTGACAGTGATGAGGGGTGGTCGTTTGACTGCGGCTCCGTAGCGGATACAGGCAATGAGGCAGTGATCGCTGAGATCCTGGTTGAAGACAGCGGAGGTGTATTTGGAGGGCCAGTTGGTCAGGATGACGTCTATGAGGGTGCCCTTGTTTACAGAGTTAGGGTTGTACCTGGTGGGTTCCTTGATGATTTGTGTGAGATTGAGGGCATCTAGCTTAGATTGTAGGACTGGCGGGGTGTTAAGCATATCCCAGTTTAGGTCACCTAACAGAACAAACTCTGAAGCTAGATGGGGGGCGTTCAATTCACAAATGGTGTCCAGGGCACAGCTGGGAGCTGAGGGGGGTCGGTAGCAGGCGGCAACCGTGAGAGACTTATTTCTGGAGAGAGTAATTTTCAAAATTAGTAGTTCGAACTGTTTGGGTATGGACCTGGAAAGTATGACATTACTTTGCAGGCTATCTCTGCAGTAAACTGCAACTCCTCCCCCTTTGGCAGTTCTATCTTGACGGAAGATGTTATAGTTGGGTATGGAAATCTCTGAATTTTTGGTGGCCTTCCTGAGCCAGGATTAGTGCTGCCTGTGAGATAATAATGCCGTTTTATGGGATGTTAACCAACCGTGCTATTTTGTTTGTTTTTTCGCCTTGTTTGTAACTTATTTTGTACATAATATTGCTGCTACCGTCTCTTATGACCAAAAAGAGCTTCTGGGAGCTTCTGGACATCAGAACAGCGATTATTCATCTTGAATTAGAAGAATAATTTTTCTTTAATGAGTCGGCCCGAGAGGGATTGACTCCAGACACCCAAACAGGCCCTCATCCCGTCATTCGCAGGATAAAGTGACAGAGGATTTTCACAGAAGGAGATCGGGGTGACTTGTGAGGATCAGGCAATGAGTGGCTAATCTGCCTTTGCCATTGGTACTATTGGCCAACGTAAAATCTCTGGATAATAAAATGGACGAACTAAAAGTGCATATACCCTACCAGCGGGACATTAAAAACTGTGATATCTTATGTTTCACAGAGTCTTGGCTGAACAACGACATGAATAACATACAGCTGGCAGGTTATACACTGTACCGGCAGGATAGAACAGCAGCTGGTAAGACAAGGGGTGGCGTCCTAGTATATTTGTAAACAACAGCTGGTGCATGATATCTAAGGAAGTCTTGAGGTTTTGTTCGCCTGAGGTAAAGTATCTCATGATAAGCCTTAGACCACACTATCTACCAAGAGAGTTTTCATCTATATTTACCACCACAAACTGATGCTGGCACTAAGACCGCACTCAATGAGCTGTATACAGCCATAAGCAAACAGGAAACATTCACAAGGCCGCAGGGCCAGACTTATTACCAGGACGTGTACTCTGAGCATGCGCTGACCATCTGGCAAGTGTCTTCACTGACATTGTCAACCTCTTCCTGTCTGATTCTGAAATACCAACATGTTTCAAGCAGACCACCATAGTCCCTGTGCCCAAGAACACTAAGGTAACCTGCCTAAATGACTGCCGACCCGTAGCACTCACGTCTGTAGCCATGAAGTGCTTTGAAAGACTGGTCATGGTTCACATCAACACCATTATCCCAGAAACCCTAGCCCCATTCCAATTTGCATACCGCCGTAACAGATCCACAGATGATGAAATCTCTATTGCACTCCACACTGCCCTTTCCCACCTGGACAAAATGAACACCTATGTGAGAATGCTATTCGTTGACTACAGCTCAGCGTTGAACACCATAGTGCCTTCAGAGCTCATCAACTGGATCCTGGACTTCCTGACGGGCTGCCCTCAGGTTGTAAAGGTAGATAACAACACATCCGCCACGCTGATCCTCAACACAGGGACTGTCAGGGGTGCATGCTCAGCCCCCACCTGTACACTCATGACTGTACGGCCAGGCACAACTCCAACACCATCATTAAGTTTTCCAATTACGCAGTTGTAGGCCTGATCACCGACAACGATGAGACAGCCTATAGGGAGGAGGTCAGAGACCTGACCGTGTGGTGCAAGGACAACAACCTCTCCCTCAACGTGATCAAGACAAAGGAGATGATTGTGGACTATAGGATAAGGAGGACTGAGTACGCCCCATTCTCATTGACGGGGCTATAGTGGAGCAGGTTGAGAGCTTCAAGATTTGGCATTTGGTTATTATGCATAGTCACTTTAATAACTCTACCTACATATACATATTACCTCGACTAACTGTTGCCCCCACACATTGACTCTGTATCCGTACCCCCTGTATATCGCCTCGCTATTGTTATTTTACTGCTGCTCTTTGTTTGTTTTAGTTTTTTGAGTGTATTTTTCTTAAAACTGCGTTCTTAGTTCAGGGCTTGTAAGTAAGCATTTCACTGTAAGGTCTATACCTGTTGTATTCGGCGCATGTGACATATACAATTTGATTTGATTGTTCAACTACAGTATGTCTACGCCATGTGAAGGTCCCCGTGTTTCTGTGTGTATTACAGGGTCCCGCTGGAGCCAAGGGAGACCCTGGGAACCCAGGATTACCAGGCTTTAGTGGTCCAAAGGGACCTTTGGTAAATAGCGATTCCTGCTCCTCAACGTCATTACTAGTGTGCTAAGCTACTGTTGCTACACCTCCTAGTCCTTCATGTTGGAACAGTCTGAGTTGATGTTCAGCCATAAGAGGATTTCAAGTTGTGATGCAAGCATTTCTGATTTGATCAAATTCTTCCCTCCGTCTCTCTATCTATCTAGGGTCCTACTGGTCCTGTCGGCCCAGAGGGAAAACAGGTAAGAACCATTGAGTGATTGATTGGTTCGTTTTCATCAGCTACTTTTAGTATCTTTACACTATGAAATGGATATGATGTGGAACATGGATTGGGAGATGTCTTGCCAACGACACACTAAACAAACTCTTTTGTCTGTTTCACAGGGTATGTCAGGCAGAGCAGGAGAACGTGGAGTCAAAGGAGAGCGGGTGAGTACATACAGGAGCAGGCCCAACCACAGACCATAAATAGACCATTGTTTATATTGTCTCTGAGTGTGTTTTGTTGGATGTCTTTGTAGGGCGACTCAGGTGGGAAGGGAGATAAGGGAGCTGTTGGAGATCCAGGTATGCCTGGTAACCCGGGGCCCCCAGGCCGTAAGGGCCACACAGGGATGATGGGTATGTCCGGGCCCCCAGGAGAGGTGGGACTTACCGGGCCTCAGGGAACACCTGGAAACCCCGGACAACCTGGACCACGAGTGAGTAGTGACTTGAATACTTGCAATAGCTCCCCAGAGTTAACCGCCAGGTTTTTAGCTCAGCAGGTTAACGGTCTTGTTATTTACAATATACTCTGGTTCATATCCAGTCAAAGTGCTATAGAAAATAATACAGGCATCTGGAAATCGATGATGTAAACATGCTAATTTCTCCTTCCAACAGGGAGAGTCAACATCACTGGAAACAATGAGAAGGCTGATCCAGGAGGAACTAGCTAAAGCGTTAGATGGTGAGACTAGTGTATTGTTAGAGACAATGGGACATTAGTGCAATCTGCAATGTATGCAATGTATGTTTGACCTCATATGAGCTGTGCAAGTCCAAATCGTGTGTGTCCGTGTGTCCCACCTCCAGACAAAATGGCGTACCTGATGGCCCAGATTCAGCCGGCCCATGTGAAGAGCACGGCAGGTCGGCCAGGACCTCCAGGCCCCTCGGGGAAAGACGGGAGCCACGGTCGCCCCGGTCCCCCAGGGGAGCCTGGCATGCCAGGGCAGAATGGAGGAGACGGCATGAGGGGACCCATGGGTCCTAAAGGTAACTGATCCAAAGTGAAGAACCATTATTATTGGTCACACATACTGTATTTCTTGGTTCAGATATACAGACAATGTGAGAGCATAAGACTAAAAAGTGTAATATTGTCAAACCACTACATGAGAGGGTTCAGGTTTCCACAAAACACATTTACACCAACCATTGATATTAGTTGCCTTTGGTGTTCTTGATTTAGAAACTGTCTGTACGAACATCATTGTGAGTGTTGTCGGTCATCTCTGTGCCGTCCAGGTGAGAGAGGATCCAGAGGAGACAAGGGAGAAAACGGAGTTGGACAGAGAGGAGAGACTGGACCATCAGGTCCTATAGGTACAGTACTGTTGATCTATTACAGCAATATATCAATGGAATGTCTCTATTATGACAATATCATTCTAAATGGATGTTTGTTTGTGTCCATCTTGAGATCCGTAGTTGCTAAACTATGCACTATCCAGCACGAGTGGGGTGAGTGACTGACACTTGAACTTCCTAAGAAAGCAGCAGTTGCTTCAGTGTGACTTTGCTACTCCACCCCCCAGGTCCAGCAGGTATGCCAGGCTATGGTAAGGACGGGCAGCCCGGGGCGGCTGGAGCTCAGGGAGAACCAGGGAATCCTGGCCCCCATGGCCAGCCAGGCCCCAGCGGACCCACAGGACAGTGTGACCCCTCCCAGTGTGCCTACTACGCTAGTCTGGGATCACGACCCCACACCAAGAACGTCAAGGGGACTTAAAGAGACAGAGACACACTAACTGCTTCCAAAATGGCAACCAATTCCTTGTATAGTGCACTACTCTGGTCAAAAGTAGTGCACTATAAAGGGAATAGGATGCCATTTGGGATGCAGTTAGAGAGCTACAAGTCCAGCTATTTATGAACTGGGATGTGTCAGGATGAACCAAGAACTTTTCTTTCTATAAAAATATATCTCCTTAGTTTGGAGGGAGCTCGAGAGAAGTGTTCTGCCTGCCTGCCGGTCAGAATTAGTTTGTTTTTGTTTTTGTTGTGGGGGTTGGGGGCGAAATGACCAGGGGAAGTGGGTGTGGAGGGTCGGTTTGTGTGTGATATTTGGTAATGTTATCATCAAGAATTACGTTATTTGTTCAACTTAGACGGACTGCCATTGTTCCTATCCGGCTCGAAGGACCATGTAAAAGACCCAGTCATGCTTACTGGGCCTGGGTTCAAATAGGATTTGTTTTTGCTTGATTGAGCTTGCCTGGCACAATGGAACCAATGGAGTAGTCGTCAAAAGCGCAAACCCTGCTGATCTGGCACTTTAGGCAGGCTCACTCAAATTATCAAAACTATTTCAAAGAAAACAAATACCATCTCTACCCATGTCTGGTAAAAGATGGAGCCACAGTTACAGAACGGCCATTTATACCATAATAGAGTTGTCAGTCTCCCAACGTACACAGTCGTAAGTCTGGTATGGGTTTAACATCAGATTCAACCCATCAGTCAGTAGCCACATCATTGATCCAGCAGTAGGCAGCTCCTCTGGAGTCAACTGGTAGTGATCCAGTCAAGTTATTTCTATTGATGGGAAGGGAACATTGGCCTGAATGAGGCACAATCTGAAATGTCAATATTAAGTTTCATGGACAGATCTTTAATGAGGCTGTGGATGGTGGTGAACGACTACATACTTTGTTTTGCCTTGCCTGTAAGCTTCTAATAGTGCAATTGTCTTGAATAATGAGAGACGGGACACCAGTACTGGACAGGGTGAATACTGAACTTTCATATTCTCTGGGTATCTGTAGAATTACTATCTTAACCTTTATTACAATCTAAGATAGTGTGTCAGCAACAAAACCATTTGTGACAGCTTTAATTACCTATTGTACAGTGTTTGTTCATTGTTCCTCCAAAGGGAATCCAACTTCATGAATGCGTGTGAGGCCTTTAAGTAGACAAGACTCGTAAGACTTTCAAAGGGAAATGGAAAACTACAAAAGGAAAACTACATTTCCCATTTTCGTTTCTACCTAAGTGTCTCTGGTGATTCCACAGAGTCTGCCAGTAACCAGTCTGGAGAGAGAAGGTATTTGTTCCACTCGTTCCTCAAACATTGCTTGTTTCCTGGTTTCACGCTACGTTCTCTCTAACTAAATCGTTAAGTGCTATACAACATGAGTTTCTTCTTCCCTGTTTTGTGATTGGTAAAGTCAGTGACTATTCTGTCTGAAGGATGTCTTTCATCACTCATCCCATGTCCCTGGTGGACCAATTATACCCTCTCGAAAACTCACAAGATGAGTCGAGGGAGAGTCAGTAAGAAAAATACAATAGATTGCTCACTGCTCACTCTAGGGGAATTATTTTGGCTTGAAAAAATGTAAGACATCAATATTGAGGTTCCGAAATGTTCATCAGATCACCAATAAAGTAAAATAGATATATTGTCTTTTAGGCCTTATATGGATGTGAGCCTGGATCCAGCATGTATTTCTAGAACACAGTAAGAACACCCACAGTGTTCCAGAACCCAGGCCAACAGCCACAGGGTTCCAGAACCTAAGCCAACACCCACAGTGAAAACACTGCTTGGCCATCTGCACATCCGGTCACTTCATTGAAGGTCTTCCAAGGTGCTCTCCTGAATATTTATAGCTAAACATACAGTGTCTACATTTCCCACTGTACTGTAGCCTATAAAACTGCCTCATGATCCATGGCAGTCAAAGGAACAAAGACAGTATGCTCTTCACTGACTTGCATACACCTTACTACCACATCACAGTGAAGATGTGTGGACTTCGTTATGAATTACGTTTCAGAATGCCAAATAGGAGAAATATAATAGTAACATAATGGTTTTGTAAATGGACAACACTTGTTAGCACATGGATATGAACATTAGAATGTCTGGTGTATGCTGCCAGTGCTCCCCATAGAAAATGATGCAGAAGGTGCACGTTTCTAATTATGTTTGGCTTGTTTCCTCATTTCATATACATTTGTGATAATTCAAAACAACCAACTGTATGTAACTGATTTAGAGTTTTTGTTAATTATACTGTTAAATTATTCACAGTTTGAAATACCAGTAGCTTACCGTATGTGGAATGTTAAAAATGGTTTTACGATGGTAATCCTTACCTGTTTATTCTAAAAGAATGGTGCTAAAATATCCTAAATTAGTGGCTGGTATTCTTGTACGTATTGGAAAGGTGTATTATGTACTGTATCATGTTGTAATAAAGACTGGAACAGATCTTTTTTTTAGAAAAAGGCTTTTGCTTTCCTTTGTGAGTAATCTTTCTGTGTCCTCTTATAAGTGCTGGTATGAATTGAATTCTCAATTGTTAGGTTTCCTACTTAACCTCTTTGCTCAATGTCGAATATTACCAGCTAATTTACCGGTAGACCGTGCAGGCATATGACAAGTTCATTGCTTCTTTTGAATGTCAATCGCAACTTCGACAGACCCATTGAAATGAACAGTAATCGCTCAGTTTAAAATGTTCTCCCGTTATCATTTGCATAGCGTGCACAATTGGCAGTTCTGTAAAATATCGAACCAATTTTTATTGCTTATCAGAATTGTAATTTTTCTGAAACGATCCATCGTGCAACTTTTGGTATGCTAGTGTTTTATGGACAACCTATCGCCTATTATTCCAAGAGATGCCAGTAGATCCATGATTAGACCTATGAAGACAAATAGATGCCGTTGAGAGGGAGGGGGGTGGGAGGAGGAAGAGGATGGAGGAGGGAGGAGGGAGGAGGTGGAAGGGGGAGGAGGGGAATGGGGAGGCGGAGGGGGAGGAGGAGGGGGCTAGTTCTAGCCTGCAGTAGCCCATTTTCCTGTTTCAGCCAACGGCCAGCAACCTTCTAAAGGTCATATTGACTCAATTAATGAATCTCTGGTGTATAGACTCAGAGAATGGGATGTTGACACTCCTCAGGAATTAGGCAATGGTGGACTGGAAGACCCTGCGGACGTTTGTAACAAAAAACTGATCAAACTGGTCCCCTGGAGGTCTTGGTCCATTCCCTAGATGTAACAGCTTCAACAGATAGAACTCTCCAATGGTAATCATGATGTCACAAACAGCTCTCAAATGGTAATGCTGAAAGTCACAAAGCTGTCATAGTATTTTGGGCCTCGCAGGTGGCGCTGCGGCACCACAGATCCGGGTTCGATCCCAGGCTGTGTCGCAGCTGACCGTGACTGGGAGACCCATGAGGTGGCACACAATTGACCCAGTGCCATCTGGCTTAGGGGAGGGTTTGGCCAGCCGGGAAGTTGGAGAGTCCCATCGCGTTCCAGTGACTCTTGTGGTGGGCTGGGTGCATGCATTCTGACACGGTAGCCAGGTGTATGGTTGTGTTTTAGACGATGCATGGCTCTTGACCTTTGCTTCTCCCAAGTCCATATGGGAGTTGCAGTGATGGGACAAGACTGTAACTATCTATTGGATACCATGAAAAATGCCATGTTATATCTTCCCTGGAGGGCCAATATAAAAGAATGGATGGACGGTTTGTTCTAAAATGCTTCCCTAAAGGTAAAGGTAGCTGTTCACAAAAACAACTCACGGGTCTGATGTGCACTATTTACCAAACAAAACAGTTTATTACATTGTTAGAAAAAACAATAACAAGGAAAAACATGTGTACTCATACTGTACAACTTCTGTATAACATAGATTATCCTATGTTCAAGTGACTGAATGAAAACATGAACTACCAATATCTGTCTATGGCTCATCATGGTAGTGGACTTTTGCCGTTATTTATTGGTTCATTGATCAATATTGAAAATGAATGATTCCAATGCGCAGTTTGAGGTTTTGTTATTTGTGAAAGGCTGAACTTCATACTGTACATGGTGCTGGTGAGGACATTTTTCATGAATTTATTTAAACAAGGAATTAAACAGTACATGAATAGAAGTAAAATACATACAGTATTTACCTTTGTGTTAGTTGAAAACCAACACATTGCCCTGTCTGTCTACCTGAATCTGTGGGTATGAATGGAACAACATGAATTTAACAAAATTGTCATTTTAGAAGTTTGTGTAATTTGTCTTTGGGACAGCACTTGGGCCATGATGGGCCACTGATCAGTTTAAAGGCTAGCTTAAAATCAATAGCAACTGTCCTAGAATGCATAACATCAGATAAGCTCTCTCCACAAAAAAACGATGCATCAGTCTAAAAGATGAAAAGCTAGAAAAATATCTATACAGTATTCTAAATTACATTTGCCTTGTCTCTGTTTCTCTTTGGCTCTGTGGTGCGATGAGGGAGACATGTGAAGACTCCCATGTATTACCACTCCTGAACTGGGTACGTCACGCCATGTCTTGCTGCTGCTAGAGATGCAATGTGTTCTGAGCTTCTGCTTGTGTTCCTCACGGCCCCTTGCTGTAGCTGAAGGATTTCTTCCCCCCACTCATCATGTAGAGAGGTGGGGGCCTGCCTATACAGTTTGAGGGGTCACAATAGCCCGGGGCTCCTGTAGCTCCCCTCGAACCAGAGGCACCTGGGCTACCATTAACACCGTCTTTACCGGGAGCTCCATCTTTACCGTCCTTCCCGATGCCAGGGACGCCAGCCACACCTGACAAAGGATGAGGGAGATGATGGCAACAGGTACTGAACAATGCCTCATCATGTCTATGTGTGACCAACTGGGTTCAAACCCAGGTCTCTTGAGTGACACCAGACTGTGTGAGCCTGCTGAGCTAAAGCATTGGCATACACTTGAGGAGCTAAAATATTCAGGTGTTAGGCAGGATAAGAATGGGGGAGGGGTGATGTTACCTTGTGGGCCTCGCTCGCCTGGACTTCCTGGGATTCCCACTCCGTTTTCTCCCTTATGTCCTGTATCTCCCTTTACACCAGCGTCACCTACAGAGAAGAGGAAGACATTTCCTTTCACATGTTGTATATTGACTGTCTGAAATGGGCTATTATCGCCACAGGAGGTATTTATTTGTGTGTTTTTGTTTGTGTGTAGGTGTGTGTGCGTGCGTGCGAGTACATGCGTGGGTGTGTGTCAACTAAAGGGATGCAATTAAAAGGATTTAGCAGAGACGGATTTTGCTGTGTTGTCTGATTTAGCCCTGGATGTGAATGCATGACCCATCTACAAAGAACAAACACACTGGACCAGCTCTTTCAGAGCACTAAGCAGGGTTGGGGAGGTTACTTTCTAAATGTAATATGTTACAGTTATTAGTTACCTGTCCAAAATTGTAATCAGTAACTTTTGTATTATGAAAACTCAGTAATGTAATCAGATTACATTCAGTTACTTTTAGATTACTTTCCTCTTAAGAGGCATTATTATTATTATTATTATTATTATTATTATACAAATTGAACCACCTCTACTGCAGGATAAATATCAATGTTAAAGTTTACTTAGCTTAGCTACCATATATCGATGTTACATATTGCTTTATGGGTTGAATAGGTAGGTTTCTTCTAACCCATCGCTTTCTACTACATACAATAATACGATTAAATCATTTCTTTACATTAAAAACCAAAGTCTATCAGAATTCCAGTCATTCTAATAAATGTTATACCCCTTGATCTTCAAGAATAGGACTTGGAAATATGGAAGTATAGATTACCCAAATTGTTTACCTGAGCATAACCCCAAAACTAAGGACTTATTAGCCAGCTCTACTCTGTTGTTTATGATTTTGTTGTCATGGAGGACGGATTGGGCACATTGATTCAAGCTGAAAAATAAATGCTGTGCTCATGGAATGGCATGCTTTGAGCACTACTGAATAGTTATATTTACTTGTGAAAAATGAATGCCATATTCTGCATTTGCTTTTGGCCCATTGTTTACCTTTTTGTTGGTTACACTTTGATATCTTGATAATATGCAGCTGTTTAAAGGGCAAACCCACAGATGAAACAATTACTACTCACTTCACAGAACAGCGCAAACTGGCTCTAACCAGAATAGCAAGAGGCGTGGGAGGCCCCGGTGCATAACTGAGCAAGAGGACAAGTACATTAGAGTGTCTAGTTTGAGAAACAGACGCCTCACAAGTCCTCAACTGGCAGCTTCATTAAATAGTACCCGCAAAACACCAGTCTCAACATCAACAGTGAAGAGGCGACTCCAGGATGATGAACTTCTAGTCAGAGTTGCAAAGAAAAAGCCATTTCTCAGACTGGTCAATAAAAAGAAAATATTAAGATGGGCAAAATGACACAGAAACTGGACAGAGGAACTCTGCCTAGAAGGCCAGCAACCCGGAGTCGCCTCTTCACTGTTGACGTTGAGACTGGTGTTTTTTACTATTTAATGAACCTGCCAGTTGAGGACTTGTGAGGCATCTGTTTCTCAAACTAGACACTCTAATGTACTTGTCCTCTTGCTCAGTTGTGCACTAGGGCCTCCCACTCCTCTTTCTATTCTGGTTAGGGCCAGTTTGCACTGTTCTGTGAAGGGAATAGTACACAAAGCTGTATGAGATCTTCAGTTTCTTGGCAATTTCTCGCTTGAAATAGCCTTCATTTCTCAGAACAAGAATAGACTGACGAGTTTCAGAAGAAAGTTCTTTGTTTCTGGCCATTTTGAGCCTGTAATCGAACCCACATATGCTGATGAACCCACATATGCTGATACTCCAGATACTCAACTAGTCTAAAGAAGGCCAGTTTTATTGCTTCTTTAATAATCAGAACAACAGTTTTCAGCTGTGCTAACATAATTGCAAAAGGGTTTTCTAATGATCAATTAGCCGTTTAAAATGATAAACTTGGATTAGCTAACACAACGTGCCATTGGAACAGAGGAGTGATGGTTGCTGATAATGGGCCTCTGTACGTCTATGTAGATATTCCATTAAAAAATCTGCCGTTTCCAGCTACAATAGTCATTTACAACATTAACAATGTCTACACTATATTTCTGATCATTTTGATGTTATTTTAATGGACCAAAAAAATATGCTTTTCTTTCAAAAACAAGGACATTTCTAAGTGACCACAAACTTTTGAACAGTCATATATTTATATATATATATATATGTGTGTGTGTAATTATCCAAAAATGTATGTAGCAACTATATATTGCCCCTTTAAGTTTTTCAAAAGTGTGTGAGTTTGAACATGTGTCCATTAGGCCTATAGATGTATTTTTTTTAGAAAGCACCACTTTTATTTCATAGGCTGGGATCCGCACTGTGCAGCTGTTGCAAGAGCGCATTTTTCACTGGCTGTCCACTGGTTTCAAAAACAATGATTGATACGCAGCTTAAACTTCTTGAATTCAACCATTATTTGGTTCAAATACAACCATTATTGGGTTCAAATACACATTTAGATTTGTGAACAGCCATCCACAACAACCACAATCCATAAAGCTCAAATAGCTAAATGAGAGAGCAGCAGTGTGATTCACATCAATGCGCCATGTAGATATCAATAATAAGTGATATCCGTATCGCCGTAGACTAAACCACTGCTGTCATCCTTACCTCCAAGCCTTTTTTCAAGTTGGATAATCTTTGGATGCCGACAGCAGTCATACCATCGGAAGACAGCTTGGACTGTAGCCTAAAAAATCCTATTCCTGATCTTTCCTGAGATCCATCAAACCCATTTGGTGTGTCATCATAGTGGTCTCTAACTTCTGGTCAGACTCGCTCAGGTGGAACAAACTTAAACTTGCGTCTTTTTTCAATGCTGATTTGAATGTCTTTGAGAAAAGAGAGGTGTCCAAATCTCCTTTCTGAATTTAAAAATCATCCTTGAATTAATCATTTAGCTTTTAAAAGTATCACTAACATGATTACAATATTTTAGCTGGTAACGTAACATGTAATCCGTTATTCCACAACCCTGGCACTAAGCTGCTGTACTGTGGCGAACCTGTAGGCCAGACAATGCAGTATTTCTCAAAAATATGTAAATAGGTTTAAATAGATTGCATCCATCAGTACGGCTGTGGGCCCTCTACAGAAATACACTATAATGGACAAATAGAAGGCCTAACTATTTGTACTGTGTCTATACTTTCCTGGTTGTAGTTTCTATGTTCTCTACCGTACACAATGAAATGGCCATTTCCAAGATGGCCGAAGTATTCCATTGGAATGATCAGTTCTTTATACATTTCACCTTTATCTAGCAAGTTATTGATACATAATTCCCCCGTTACCTTTGATAATCTTTGGGTATCCACCTAGTCCTACCTTGTTTTCCAGGTGTGCCTGGTAACCCAAAGTATCCAGGTGGTCCCTTCATTCCCATCAGTCCTCTGGGACCGGCCTCTCCTGCAGTCCCTGCTGGGCCCGGTGGACCTGCGGGGCCCCGCAGTCCTGCCATGCCAGGGGCCCCGATCGCTGCTGGTTTCTTTAGGACCTCTTTCTTAAACTCTGCTAAGTGTTCTAGATGGAGAGAATTATTCAAATGTCAGTTGAACAAAGCACCCTACATGTCAGCCTGCCTTAAATGATTGTTACAGTGTGTAGGCTACACAATATTCACGTACCTTCAACAATTGCTGAGCATAGTTCGCGAAGTTTGATATCATTCATTTTAGGACCCTATTGGGTTTGGAAGGGTGAAAAGTATATTAATTAACACCTGTGTCTTTTACAGTCATCCTTCATTTGCTTGGAAGAAGGTAATTACAGGTAGGCTTCTAGGCCGAGGTTAAAGGTAATTACAGGTAGACCTCTAGGCCCAGGTTAAAGGTAATTACAGGTAGGCTTCTAGGCCCAGGTTAAAGGTAATTACAGGTAGGCCTCTAGGCCCAGGTTAAAGGTTATTACAGGTAGGCCTCTAGGCCCAGGTTAAAGGTAATTACAGGTAGGCCTCTAGGCCCAGGTTAAAGGTAATTACAAGTAGGCCTCTAGGCCCAGGTTAAAGGTAATTACAGGTAGGCCTCTAGGCTCAGGTTAAAGGTAATTACAGGTAGACCTCTAGGCCCAGGTTAAAGGTAATTACAGGTAGGCCTCTAGGCCCAGGTTAAAGGTACTTACAGGTAGACCGCTAGGCCCAGGTTAAAGGTACTTACAGGTAGGCCTCTAGGCCCAGGTTAAAGGTACTTACAGGTAGGCCTCTAGGCCCAGGTGATCCATGTAACCCTCTCTCTCCCTCCAGTCCATTGGATCCCTGGGGACCGGTCAAACCCTCATGACCCGGCTGCCCTGGTCTACCATTTTCCCCGGTATATCCCCTCATGCCCTTCTCTCCAACCTAGAGGTGAGTGGACAACACAACACAACTTAAATGTTAACTGTATACCATACAGCATTCAATTATTCCACCACCAACCAACCAATTGATTAACCAACCAATCAACCAATCAATTAAACTGTGACATTGTTCTGTACCTCTCCTTTGATTCCAGGAACACCAGAAGGACCCTATAAAACAACAATAATCGACTGAATTAGGACCATTGTAGTCACTACAATACAGGGGAATACTAAAGCTAGATCAAATGTATCTCTCAGTAGAACATATACCTGGTCTCCCTTGACTCCAGAATTGCCTGTAAGACCTGGATCACCCTGAGGATAGAGGTAAGATTGTCAATACAGATACTGTATCTTACAAAATAATACTGTCTCATTGTTCACATGATATATGGTATTGATGTGAATCCATGGACTTACTTCACTTCCCTTTGGGCCATTGGGACCAATAGGGCCCTAGGAACAAGACACAGGAAATTAGAAGTCATTCAAACCCCTTCCTCTACAAACTGACAACTATTACTAAAACAATAAACTACTACACATCAGGACTCACTTGGTCTCCCTTGTATCCAGTGTGACCCTTCAGTCCCTTTTCACCAGTGTCACCTTTGTCCCCTTTGTCACCCTGCATGCCTGTATCACCTGTGACCCCCACTGGTCCCTGCTTTCCTGTCTCGCCCTGGGGAGAGTGAAGCAGGATCAATAAGACTCATGGTTATCATTAAAGGTACTCTAATAAGTGTGGGTTTAAGGAGTTTAGCTGTCATTGTTACCGTCAGACAGGGATTGTTATTGATGAGCAGTATGCATGACAATCATAGTTGAATATATGAATAAAAAAATACTACTGTCATGTAGATTTAATAACAGACTATTATAAACTGTTGCAATTGAATAAAATGTAAATAATTGTCAACTTACAGTAGTTCCTTTGTCTCCTGGTTTCCCATCTTCTCCTGCTGTTCCAGTTGTCCCCTAAACAAACGATATATAGTCTATTTAAGCATCTTAAGCACCATCAGTAGAATATGGATCCACAATCATGGCTAGCAGTGTTGAGTGATAGTAAACACTTAAGTGTGAAATTAGATACTCACTGTTTTCCCAGGAACTCCGATTGGTCCTACTGGTCCGTCAGCTCCTGTGTCACCCTGCACAAAAAGCATACTGTTAACAATAGACAAACACAAGGAATGAAACTGTATCCAAGACACGCACACACACAGACACACACAAGCACACATTTTTACCTTGGCACCTCCAGCTCCAACAAGCCCCTGCTTTCCTGGGAAGCCCTGCAGAAACGTCACACACAGGATATCCTCAGAATACCGTACAGTATGTTGTTATTTTTGAGAGCATTACAACATAAGGGATGGACTACATCCTTGTTGTGATGTTTCTGTTGATTCTGTTTCCCCTGCTATGACCTCTGACCTGTATAAACCTACAGGTTTTATTAATCTGGTCTGCAGTGTGGTTTGACTAGAAGGCAACCAACCAATCTATTGATTTTCCTAGCTTTTGCTTTCCTTTTAATACCAACAAAAGGTAATCTAATTTATAATTATATTCTTAGATTAATTATATTTATCTTATACAAACGTCAAAGATGAATATTAGACTCACTGGAATTCCGACGACACCCCTGATTCCTACAGTCCCAGGAACGCCAGCTTCTCCCTGTTGGAAAGACAGGTATGTTCACAGGATAACAGACTGATTTCTTGACAGATCTTGTGAGACTGGATATATTCTCTTTATTTAAACTATACTAACTAACTAAACTGAACTATATATACAGTTGAAGTTGGAAGTTAACATACACTTAGGTTGGAGTCAATAAAACACATTTTTCAACCACTCCAAAAGTTTCTTGTTAACAAACTATAGTTGCGGCAAGTCGGTTAGGACATCTACTTTGTGCATGACACAAGACATTTTTCCAACAATTGTTTACAGACAGATTATTTAACTTATAATGAACTGTTGGAAAAATCCAGAAAATTATGTGATGGCTTTAGAAGCTTCTGATAGGCTAATTGACATAATTTAAGTCAATTGGAGGTGTACCTGTGGATGTATTTCAAGGTCTACCTTCAAACTCAGTGCCTCTTTGCTTGACATCATGGGAAAATCAAAAGAAATCAGCCAAAACCTCAGAAAAAAATTGTGGACCTCCACAAGTCTGGTTCATCCTTGGGAGCAATTTCCAAATGCCTGAAGGTACCATGTTCATCTGTACAAACAATAGTATGCAAGTATAAACACCATGGGACCATGCTGCCGTCATAACGCTCAGAACGGAGACACGTTCTGTCTCCTAGAGATGAACGTACTTTGGTAAGAAAAGTGCAAATCAATCCCAGAACAACAGCAAAGGACCTTGTGAAGATGCTGGAGGAAACAGGTACAAAAGTATCTATATCCACAGTAAAACAAGTCCTATAGCGACATAAACTGAAAGGCCGCTCTGCAAGGAAGAGGCCACTGTTCCAAAACCGCCATAAAAAAGCCAGACTACGGTTTACAACTGCACATGGGGACAAAGATCTTACTTTTTGTCCTCTGGTCTGAAGAAAAAAATTGAACTGTTTGGCCATAATGACCATCGTTATGTTTGGAGGATAAAGGGGAGGCTTGCAAGCCGAAGAACACCATCCCAACCGTGAAGCAAGGGGGTGGCAGCATCATGTTGTGGGGGTACTTTGCTGCAGGAGGGACTGGTGCACTTCACAAAATAGATGGCATTATGAGGAAGCAAATTATGTGGATATATTGAAGCAACATCTCCAGACATCAGTCAGGAAGTTAAAGCTTGGTCGCAAATGAGTCTTCCAAATGGACAATGACCCCAAGCATTCTTCCAAAGTTGTGGCAAAATGGCTTAAGGACAAGAAAGTCAAGGTATTGGAGTGGCCATCACAAAGCCCTGACCTCAATCCTAAAGAAAATGTGTTGGCAGTACTGAAAAAGCATGTGCGAGCAAGGAGGCCTGCAAACCTGACTCAGTTACCCCAGCTCTGTCAGGAGAAATAGTCCAAAATTCACCCAACTTATTGTGGGAAGGTTGTGGAACACTACCCGAAACATAAGACCCAAGTTAAACAATTTAAAGGCAATTCTACCAAATACTAAGTGAGTATGTAAACTTCTGACCCACTGGGAATGTGATGAAAGAGACAAAAGCTGAAATAAATCATTCTCTCTCCTATTATTCTGACATTTCACAATCTTAAAATAAAGTGGTTATCCAAACTGAGCTAAAACAGCGCATTTTTATTCAGATCAAATGTCAGGAATTGTGAAAAATGGGTTTAAATGTATTTGGCTCAGGTGTTTGTAAACTTCCCACTTCAACTGTATGTACAGTAGCCATAAAACGTAGACTGACCTTAGCTCCATCCACTCCAGGGAGTCCATCCATGCCATCTGCCCCAGGAGTACCCTGTAATCACAGTTCATCATTGACCACAACAACAACAACAGCAACAAAACCCCAGCATCATAATCACACTCATAAAAAATATGGGCGATGTTACAAAATATGAATTGTTCAGGTCAATCTAACTATACAACTAACACTACAAAAGGATCCTGCATCCATCTGATGACTTATTACTAAAGAAATAAGATCAATTTATGTTGTATTGTTTGTTTACTCACAGTGTCTCCCTTTGCACCAACAGGACCCTGATCTCCCTGAGGACCGATGGCTCCCTGAGAAACGCCCACGCAAAGAACCATGCAACAATTTAGTTGAACAGAAAGGCTTGGAACCAAACCATATTCAGAAAGCCCAGTAAAAACACTAGAGATACTGTAGAAGAGAGGAGATACTCACATCATCGCCTTTTTCTCCCTCCAGACCCTGACGTCCACGAATGCCCTCCATACCCTAACAGAAAACAAGTAGTCACTGCAGAACATAATGGCAGACATTTTGGAAAACATCGTTCAGCCCTAGGTAATGTCAACCACAGTCTGTCCTCCAGTCATTGATTGAAAATGGCAGTTATAATTGACGGAGTTGATTAAATGAGCAGTGCTTACAGGAGAACCCGGTGGTCCGGTGGGTCCTGGGATGCCGTTGAAACCAGGGGGACCCTGGGAGGAGGAGAGAACACGCACGGTGAGTTTTAGACCCTAAACACTAAAGTAGAACATTCACAAGACTTGTAGTAAATATTGTTTTAAACCCTTACCCTGTCCCCTTTATCTCCAGGACTACCAGGAAAACCAATAGTACCTCTTTGTCCCTGGAATGCATTACAGATGTGAAAATGTATTATACTTAGTAGGATTGACAGTGATGCACAGCAAAAACTTTAAACAGTTATAAATGGCTGGTTGTATGACCAATTTGACTTGAAGCAGAAAATCTTGTGTATCATCTCTGAATGTGCATTTTGTGCTTTAGGCAGAAATCTTATGTAACATTATAATATGCTCCAAATACCAATTTCCGTTAGAGGCAGAAATGTCGGCATTCTCACTACCTATGTTCTGCTTGGAACAGGAAAAATAGGTATAGAAAATACAAAACAAGTGACTGGGATTTTCGATACCAGACAGTGAAGTAGAATATCAGCCTGTATGTGTTGGTATCTTTCAGAGCAAGGACGGTTCTTACATCATCTCCCATCTTGCCTGTTAGGCCCTGCACCCCAGATGGTCCTGGCTCACCCTGTGGATTAGCAACATTGGAAAAACACAAATACTCACATCTAGCGATTTGTGTGCTTGAATAATCACCCTAAGCACCCAATGTACTTCAGCACATTGTCAAACATCACACTTTTTTCACTAAACATTAGAATTGATTGCTTGTCATACCTTTTGTCCAGCTTCCCCTGCAGCTCCATTATCACCTGGTAATCCCTTGTGTCCCTGGAGATGACATAACAATGCAGTTCAGACTGCATATCATCAACTATCAGAAGCTCACATTGGTGGTTCATACAGTCATTCTACTCCTACAATGTAAAGCGCTCTGAGCGTCTGGATAAGCCGTACATCAATCCATTCAATTATCAGATACTGGTATCAGAGACAACCAGTGGCCACAATGGTGTGAGTAATGATAAGGGATCTTTTCCCCAAAGCCAGGTATGGAATTTCATTCAGTGTCCGTCACTAAGATTCCTCACCTTCATCCCTGACAACCCTGGGTTTCCCTGTGGTCCAGCTGGACAGGCAGCAGGGCACTGCAGACAAATGTAGACAGACACAGATATAACATTATCACTACACCTGCAGGGGGCTCACCTCCTCGATAGCCACTGACTGAAGAATACTATAGCTACCAATGTTCCAATGCAGATTTGTCAGAATTAAAGGGCAGCAGCAACAACAGTGTCCAAGGGAAGTGTGAATTAGGCTGAAGTGTAGTTATTGCAACAACATTCGGCTGAACCACCTAGTCCCACCCTCTAGCAGACCCTGTGAAAGTTGGTTTAACCCTGAGAAAGGTGATAAAAAGAGACTCACATCATCCCCACTCCCCTCAGCTTTTCCAGCCCCAGGTGGTCCCTTGAAGACAACAGAGTGAGTGACACAGTACATATCTCTGTGGAGTGACATCTAAAGCAGAGTTTAGAAGTCCACAAACACTACAGCAAAGATCTTTGAGGCTGTGCAATCAATGTCCATTAATGCAGAAGTGATACTGATTATCACTCTGCGTCAGGGTTAGATGCCACCCTAAAAGTTGGAGAGGACTCTTATGACCATATTAATTGAATAAATAGTTATAGGTTAATTAATGAGAAAGACCAAAGAGACAAAGCCATAACAGAGAGGAATATCGGTCAAGACTCCAAGTCGTAAAAACAGAGGTCAATTCACACAGAGAGGATACAGATGTTGAATTCACCAATTTCAGGTTAGATCCAGAAGTCAGAGGTTAGCATCAGTGCTTACCACAGGTCCAGGTGGTCCTGGTAGACCAGTGGGACCAGGGAGACCCAGACCCCCTCTAGGCCCAGGGGGACCCTGATAACAATATGGACTGTTACAGTTATACATGAAACACACAGAGAATGTCCTACTAGACACAGTTACACACATGTTACAAAATCGTCCACAAACTATCAAAAGGAGCAATGATAAAGTGCACTATGACTGCTATGACACGTAGTGTCTATTTATTCAGTCATTACTAAAGTCATTACTATGGGATCCTTATTTGAACACTGACCTCAGGCCCAATGTTCCCCTCGTCTCCTGGAGTTCCTGCTTTCCCAGGTGGGCCCTGTAGGGAGCGACATACACAATGTGACTATTCTATAGCCCGTTAGTAGCCCGTTAGTAGGGCTGGATTAAACTACTGTATGCTGTCTTAATGCTGTTTAGAACGCGGGGTGAAGACGATGTAAAGATGTTGAAGAGTTTGTAGTACATACGGGAGGCCCAGCTGTCTCAGGGCCCTGGGAAATGAGAGAAAAAGCGATCAGCTACATCCACTTATTTAGCTATAGAAATGAAGCGGTCTGACATGTTCCATGGCTTGACGGCTATAAATATCAGCAAAATGTTCCCATTAATATATAATGATCTAAAAATAGTGAATACTTACGGGAGAGCCTGCTGGTCCAGGAAAACCTTGAAGTCCCTGTTATTAGACACAGAACAGTACAATATTAGTTAACACTGTCCCTGCTGTTAAAGTTATTAGCAACATATTTTCTTTAGTAGGTTCTGGGAAGAAAAGTAACTCACTCTCTCACCCACAGGTCCTCTTGGGCCCATTGAACCAGGCAGTCCCTTCATTAAAAATATGAGAAATCATTGATCTACAAACTAAAACATTCTCTCTCCACTAGTTTGAATTCTAATAATATCAGTTGAGGGGTGGAAAGATGCTGTAAACGGTTCAATGGCCAAAGCTAATACATAAGGTGATAGTGAACAACCTTGTCTTGCTCCACAAGGCAAAATAGAGGGTTGAGTGTGGTACATGTTGTGTGTGGTACAAGTTGAGTGTGTGACAGGTAGTGTGTGTGGTACAGGTTGAGTGTGTGACAGGTAGTGTGTGTGGTACAGCTTGAGTGTGGTACAGGTTGAGTGTGGTACATGTAGTGTGTGTGGTACAGGTTGAGTGTGTGGTACAAGTTGAGTGTGTGACAGGTAGTGTGTGTGTGGTACAGGTAGTGTGTGGTACAGGTTGAGTGTGTGTGGTACAGGTAGTGTGTGGTACAGGTAGTGTGTGTGGTACAGCTTGAGTGTGATACAGGTTGAGTGTGTGGTACAGGTTGTGTGTGGTACAGCTTGTGTGTGGTACAGGTTGAGTGTGTGGTACAGGTTGAGTGTGGTACAGGTAGTGTGGGTAGTACAGGTTGAGGGTGTGGTACAGGTTGAGTGTGGTACAGCGTGTGTGTGGTACAAGTTGAGTGTGTGACAGGTAGTGTGTGTGTGGTACAGGTAGTGTGTGGTACAGGTTGAGTGTGTGTGGTACAGGTAGTGTGTGGTGCAGGTAGTGTGTGTGGTACAGCTTGAGTGTGATACAGGTTGAGTGTGTGGTACAGGTTGTGTGTGGTACAGCTTGTGTGTGGTACAGGTTGAGTGTGTGGTACAGGTTGAGTGTGGTACAGGTTGAGTGTGTGGTACAGATTGAGTGTGTGGTACAGGTTGAGTGTGGTACAGATAGTGTGGGTAGTACAGGTTGAGGGTGTGGTACAGGTTGAGTGTGGTACAGCTTGTGTGTGCTACAAGTTGAGTGTGTGACAGGTAGTATGTGTGTGGTACAGGTAGTGTGTGGTACAGGTTGAGTGTGTGTGTGTGGTACAGGTAGTGTGTGTGGTACAGCTTGAGTGTGATACAGGTTGAGTGTGTGGTACAGGTAGTGTGGGTAGTACAGGTTGAGGGTGTGGTACAGGTTGAGCGTGGTACAGCTTGTGTGTGGTACAGGTTGAGTGTATGGTACAGGTTGAGTGTGTGGTACAGGTTGAGTGTGGTACAAATAGTGTGGGTGGTACAGGTTGAGTGTGTGGTACATGTTGAGTGTGTGACAGGTAGTGTGTGTGTGGTACAAGTTGAGTGTGTGACAGGTAGTGTGTGTGTGGTACAGGTTGAGTGTGTGGTACAGGTTGAGTGTGTGACAGGTAGTGTGTGTATGGTACAAGTTGAGTGTGTGACAGGTAGTGTGTGTGGCACAGGTAGTGTGTGGTACAGGCAGTGTGTGGTACAGGCAGTGTGTGTGGTACAGGTTGTGTGTGGTAGAGGTAGTGTGGGTGGTACAGGTTGTGTGTGGTACAGGTTGTGTGTGGTACAGGTAGTGTGTGTGGTACAGGTTGAGTGTGTGGTACAGGTTGAGTGTGTGACAGGTAGTGTGTGTTGTACAAGTTGAGTGTGTGACAGGTAGTGTGTGTGTGGTACAGGTAGTGTGTGATACAGGTCGTGTGTGTGGTACAGGTAGTGTGTGTGGTACAGGTTGTGTGTGGTACAAGTTGTGTGTGTGACAGGTTGAGTGTATGACAGGTAGTGTGTGGTACAGGTTGAGTGTGTGACAGGTAGTGTGTGTGTGGTACAGGTTGAGTGTGTGACAGGTAGTGTGTGTGTGGTAACAGATTGAGTGTGTGGTACAGGTTGAGTGTGTGACAGGTAGTGTGTGTGTGGTACAGGTTGAGTGTGACAGGTAGTGTGTGTGGTACAGGGAGTGTTTGTGTGGTACAGGTTGAGTGTGTGACAGGTAGTGTGTGTGGTACAGGTTGAGTGTGTGTGGTACAGGTAGTGTGTGGTACAGGTAGTGTGTGGTACAGGTTGAGTGTGTGGTACAGATTGAGTGTGTGACAGGTAGTGTGTGTTGTACAAGTTGAGTGTGTGACAGGTAGTGTGTGTGTGGTACAGGTAGTGTGTGGTACAGGTCGTGTGTGGTACAGGTCGTGTGTGTGGTACAGGTAGTGTGTGTGGTACAGGTTGTGTGTGGTACAGGTAGTGTGTGGTACAGGTCGTGTGTGGTACAGGTCGTGTGTGTGGTACAGGTTGTGTGTGGTACAAGTTGAGTGTGTGACAGGTAGTGTGTGTGTGGTACAGGTTGAGTGTGGTACAGGTTGAGTGTGTGACAGGTAGTGTGTGTGTGGTACAAATTGAGTGTGTGGTACAGGTTGAGTGTGTGACAGGTAGTGTGTGTGGTACAGGTTGAGTGTGTGACAGGTAGTGTGTGTGGTACAGGTAATGTGTGTGGTACAGGTTGAGTGTGTGACAGGTAGTGTGTGTAGTACAGGTTGAGTGTATGACAGGTAGTGTGTGTGGTACAGGTTGAGTGTGTGACAGGAAGTGTTTGGTACAGGTTGAGTGTGTGACAGGTAGTGTGTGTTGTGTTTGGTACAGTAGGAAGTAGAGATACATACAGAAGCTCCTGGTAAGCCAGGCAGGCCTCTCTGTCCAGGCAAACCGATCTCCCCCTGGTCACCTTTGGCCCCCTGAGTTACAGACACAACAGACGGCTGAGTTAAAGACACAACAGACGGCTGAGTTACAGACACAACAGACGGCTGAGTTAAAGACACAACAGACGGCTGAGTTAAAGACACAACAGACGGCTGAGTTAAAGACACAACAGACGGCTGAGTTACAGACACAACAGACGGCTGAGTTACAGACACAACAGACGGCTGAGTTACAGACACAACAGACGGCTGAGTTAAAGACACAACAGACGGCTGAGTTACAGACACAACAGATGGCTGAGTTACAGACACAACAGACGGCCGAGTTAAAGACACAACAGACGGCTGAGTTACAGACACAACAGATGGCTGAGTTACAGACACAACAGATGGCTGAGTTACAGACACAACAGACGGCCGAGTTAAAGACACAACAGACGGCTGAGTTACAGACACAACAGACGGCCGAGTTAAAGACACAACAGATGGCTGAGTTAAAGACACAACAGACGGCTGAGTTACAGACACAACCGATGGCTGAGTTACAGACACAACGGACGGCTGAGTTACAGACACAACTGACGGCTGAGTTACAGACACAACAGACGGCAGAGTTACAGACACAACAGAAGGCTGAGTTACAGACACAACAGATGGCTGAGTTAAAGACACAACAGACGGCTGAGATACAGACACAACAGATGGCTGAGTTAAAGACACAACAGACGGCTGAGTTACAGACACAACAGACGGCTGAGTTAAAGACACAACAGACGGCTGAGTTACAGACACAACTGACGGCTGAGTTACAGACACAACAGACGGCTGAGTTACAGACACAACAGAAGGCTGAGTTACAGACACAACAGATGGCTGAGTTAAAGACACAACAGACGGCTGAGATACAGACACAACAGATGGCTGAGTTAAAGACACAACAGACGGCTGAGTTACAGACACAACAGACGGCTGAGTTAAAGACACAACAGACGGCTGAGTTACAGACACAACAGACGGCTGAGTTACAGACACAACAGATGGCTGAGTTAAAGACACAACAGAAGGCTGAGTTACAGACACAACAGACGGCTGAGTTAAAGACACAACAGAAGGCTGAGTTAAAGACACAACAGACGGCTGAGTTACAGACACAACAGACGGCTGAGTTACAGACACAACAGACGGCTGAGTTACAGACACAACAGACGGCTGAGTTAAAGACACAACAGACGGCTGAGTTACAGACACAACAGATGGCTGAGTTACAGACACAACAGACGGCCGAGTTAAAGACACAACAGACGGCTGAGTTACAGACACAACAGATGGCTGAGTTACAGACACAACAGATGGCTGAGTTACAGACACAACAGACGGCCGAGTTAAAGACACAACAGACGGCTGAGTTACAGACACAACAGACGGCCGAGTTAAAGACACAACAGATGGCTGAGTTAAAGACACAACAGAAGGCTGAGTTACAGACACAACAGACGGCTGAGTTAAAGACACAACAGAAGGCTGAGTTAAAGACACAACAGACGGCTGAGTTACAGACACAACAAACGGCTGAGTTACAGACACAACAGACGGCTGAGTTACAGACACAACAGACGGCTGAGTTAAAGACACAACAGACGGCTGAGTTACAGACACAACAGATGGCTGAGTTACAGACACAACAGACGGCCGAGTTAAAGACACAACAGACGGCTGAGTTACAGACACAACAGATGGCTGAGTTACAGACACAACAGATGGCTGAGTTACAGACACAACAGACGGCCGAGTTAAAGACACAACAGACGGCTGAGTTACAGACACAACAGACGGCCGAGTTAAAGACACAACAGATGGCTGAGTTAAAGACACAACAGACGGCTGAGTTACAGACACAACCGATGGCTGAGTTACAGACACAACGGACGGCTGAGTTACAGACACAACTGACGGCTGAGTTACAGACACAACAGACGGCAGAGTTACAGACACAACAGAAGGCTGAGTTACAGACACAACAGATGGCTGAGTTAAAGACACAACAGACGGCTGAGATACAGACACAACAGATGGCTGAGTTAAAGACACAACAGACGGCTGAGTTACAGACACAACAGACGGCTGAGTTAAAGACACAACAGACGGCTGAGTTACAGACACAACTGACGGCTGAGTTACAGACACAACAGACGGCTGAGTTACAGACACAACAGAAGGCTGAGTTACAGACACAACAGATGGCTGAGTTAAAGACACAACAGACGGCTGAGATACAGACACAACAGATGGCTGAGTTAAAGACACAACAGACGGCTGAGTTACAGACACAACAGACGGCTGAGTTAAAGACACAACAGACGGCTGAGTTACAGACACAACAGACGGCTGAGTTACAGACACAACAGATGGCTGAGTTAAAGACACAACAGAAGGCTGAGTTACAGACACAACAGACGGCTGAGTTAAAGACACAACAGAAGGCTGAGTTAAAGACACAACAGACGGCTGAGTTACAGACACAACAGATGGCTGAGTTACAGACACAACAGGCGGCTGAGTTAAAGACACAACAGACGGCTGAGTTAAAGACACAACAGACGGCTGAGTTAAAGACACAACAGAAGGCTGAGTTACAGACACAACAGACGGCTGAGTTAAAGACACAACAGAAGGCTGAGTTACAGACACAACAGACGGCTGAGTTAAAGACACAACAGAAGGCTGAGTTACAGACACAACAGACGGCTGAGTTAAAGACACAACAGACGGCTAAGTTACAGACACAACAGACGGCTGAGTTACAGACACAACAGACGGCTGGGTTAAAGACACAACAGATGTCTGAGTTACAGACACAACAGACGGCTGAGTTACAGACACAACAGATGGCTGAGTTAAAGACACAACAGACGGCTGAGTTACAGACACAACCGATGGCTGAGTTACAGACACAACAGACGGCTGAGTTACAGACACAACAGAAGGCTGAGTTACAGACACAACAGATGGCTGAGTTAAAGACACAACAGACGGCTGAGTTACAGACACAACAGATGGCTGAGTTAAAGACACAACAGACGGCTGAGTTACAGACACAACAGATGGCTGAGTTAAAGACACAACCGACGGCTGAGTTACAGACACAACAGACGGCTGAGTTACAGACACAACAGACGGCTGAGTTACAGACACAACAGACGGCTGAGTTACAGCCACAACATACGGCTGAGTTACAGACACAACAGACGGCTGAGTTACAGACACAACAGACGGCCGAGTTAAAGACACAACAGATGGCTGAGTTACAGACACAACAGACGGCTGAGTTACAGACACAACAGACTGCTGAGTTACAGACACAACAGAAGGCTGAGTTACAGACACAACGGATGGCTGAGTTACAGACACAACAGACGGCTGAGTTACAGACACACCAGACGGCTGAGTTACAGACACAACAGACGGCTGAGTTACAGACACAACCGACGGCTGAGTTACAGACACAACAGACGGCTGAGTTACAGACACAACAGACGGCTGAGTTACAGACACAACAGACGGCTGAGTTACAGCCACAACATACGGCTGAGTTACAGACACAACAGACGGCTGAGTTACAGACACAACAGACGGCCGAGTTAAAGACACAACAGATGGCTGAGTTACAGACACAACAGACGGCTGAGTTACAGACACAACAGACTGCTGAGTTACAGACACAACAGAAGGCTGAGTTACAGACACAACGGATGGCTGAGTTACAGACACAACAGACGGCTGAGTTACAGACACAACAGACTGCTGAGTTACAGACACAACAGAAGGCTGAGTTAAAGACACAACAGACGGCTGAGTTACAGACACAACAGACGGCTGAGTTACAGACACAACAGACGGCTGAGTTACAGACACAACAGACGGCTGAGTTAAAGACACAACAGACGGCTGAGTTACAGACACAACAGATGGCTGAGTTACAGACACAACAGACGGCCGAGTTAAAGACACAACAGACGGCTGAGTTACAGACACAACAGATGGCTGAGTTACAGACACAACAGATGGCTGAGTTACAGACACAACAGACGGCCGAGTTAAAGACACAACAGACGGCTGAGTTACAGACACAACAGACGGCCGAGTTAAAGACACAACAGATGGCTGAGTTAAAGACACAACAGAAGGCTGAGTTACAGACACAACAGACGGCTGAGTTAAAGACACAACAGAAGGCTGAGTTAAAGACACAACAGACGGCTGAGTTACAGACACAACAGACGGCTGAGTTACAGACACAACAGACGGCTGAGTTACAGACACAACAGACGGCTGAGTTAAAGACACAACAGACGGCTGAGTTACAGACACAACAGATGGCTGAGTTACAGACACAACAGACGGCCGAGTTAAAGACACAACAGACGGCTGAGTTACAGACACAACAGATGGCTGAGTTACAGACACAACAGATGGCTGAGTTACAGACACAACAGACGGCCGAGTTAAAGACACAACAGACGGCTGAGTTACAGACACAACAGACGGCCGAGTTAAAGACACAACAGATGGCTGAGTTAAAGACACAACAGACGGCTGAGTTACAGACACAACCGATGGCTGAGTTACAGACACAACGGACGGCTGAGTTACAGACACAACTGACGGCTGAGTTACAGACACAACAGACGGCAGAGTTACAGACACAACAGAAGGCTGAGTTACAGACACAACAGATGGCTGAGTTAAAGACACAACAGACGGCTGAGATACAGACACAACAGATGGCTGAGTTAAAGACACAACAGACGGCTGAGTTACAGACACAACAGACGGCTGAGTTAAAGACACAACAGACGGCTGAGTTACAGACACAACTGACGGCTGAGTTACAGACACAACAGACGGCTGAGTTACAGACACAACAGAAGGCTGAGTTACAGACACAACAGATGGCTGAGTTAAAGACACAACAGACGGCTGAGATACAGACACAACAGATGGCTGAGTTAAAGACACAACAGACGGCTGAGTTACAGACACAACAGACGGCTGAGTTAAAGACACAACAGACGGCTGAGTTACAGACACAACAGACGGCTGAGTTACAGACACAACAGATGGCTGAGTTAAAGACACAACAGAAGGCTGAGTTACAGACACAACAGACGGCTGAGTTAAAGACACAACAGAAGGCTGAGTTAAAGACACAACAGACGGCTGAGTTACAGACACAACAGATGGCTGAGTTACAGACACAACAGGCGGCTGAGTTAAAGACACAACAGACGGCTGAGTTAAAGACACAACAGACGGCTGAGTTAAAGACACAACAGAAGGCTGAGTTACAGACACAACAGACGGCTGAGTTAAAGACACAACAGAAGGCTGAGTTACAGACACAACAGACGGCTGAGTTAAAGACACAACAGAAGGCTGAGTTACAGACACAACAGACGGCTGAGTTAAAGACACAACAGACGGCTAAGTTACAGACACAACAGACGGCTGAGTTACAGACACAACAGACGGCTGGGTTAAAGACACAACAGATGTCTGAGTTACAGACACAACAGACGGCTGAGTTACAGACACAACAGATGGCTGAGTTAAAGACACAACAGACGGCTGAGTTACAGACACAACCGATGGCTGAGTTACAGACACAACAGACGGCTGAGTTACAGACACAACAGAAGGCTGAGTTACAGACACAACAGATGGCTGAGTTAAAGACACAACAGACGGCTGAGTTACAGACACAACAGATGGCTGAGTTAAAGACACAACAGACGGCTGAGTTACAGACACAACAGATGGCTGAGTTAAAGACACAACCGACGGCTGAGTTACAGACACAACAGACGGCTGAGTTACAGACACAACAGACGGCTGAGTTACAGACACAACAGACGGCTGAGTTACAGCCACAACATACGGCTGAGTTACAGACACAACAGACGGCTGAGTTACAGACACAACAGACGGCCGAGTTAAAGACACAACAGATGGCTGAGTTACAGACACAACAGACGGCTGAGTTACAGACACAACAGACTGCTGAGTTACAGACACAACAGAAGGCTGAGTTACAGACACAACGGATGGCTGAGTTACAGACACAACAGACGGCTGAGTTACAGACACACCAGACGGCTGAGTTACAGACACAACAGACGGCTGAGTTACAGACACAACCGACGGCTGAGTTACAGACACAACAGACGGCTGAGTTACAGACACAACAGACGGCTGAGTTACAGACACAACAGACGGCTGAGTTACAGCCACAACATACGGCTGAGTTACAGACACAACAGACGGCTGAGTTACAGACACAACAGACGGCCGAGTTAAAGACACAACAGATGGCTGAGTTACAGACACAACAGACGGCTGAGTTACAGACACAACAGACTGCTGAGTTACAGACACAACAGAAGGCTGAGTTACAGACACAACGGATGGCTGAGTTACAGACACAACAGACGGCTGAGTTACAGACACACCAGACGGCTGAGTTACAGACACAACAGACGGCTGAGTTACAGACACAACAGATGGCTGAGTTACAGACACAACAGACGGCTGAGTTACAGACACAACCAAAGCCACACGTAGCAGACACAACAAAAGCTAAGTATTGCTCTGTACACAGAGAAATCTGACAAACAGATTTATCATCCATCTGCATTGCTCGTCACCGTTGCTAAGATACACCGTGGCAGTGCCGGTCAGCGTTTAACTTAATCAATGAAAGATGTGCAATTTTCATCAGGACAGACAGAGAGACATAAAGGGAAGGCAGGGTGGAGGAGAGAACACTGATCTATTTTTTGCAGCTAAATTGATTGTAAGTAATGACATAGGTTAAGCTGCAGGATGGAAACAAAGAGCTAAATAAATACTAAGATAATGAAACACATTTAATAATATGACATCTCCTACTTACAGTAGTGCCAGCACTGCCAGGTGAACCTGGAAGGCCCTACAAGTAAAAATAAAGACATTGGTTATCCATCCTAGTCATTGAGAATAGAGAATCAAGAAAAATGTTTACTGTCTGTCGAATATGCTGTTTGCGGCAATATCCAGCATGGTAAATGACATAATGCGATGGTTCATTTTTCATTCTATATGTAGTTTAGTTGGGGTGGATAGACTTACATCTCTCCCGTCTCTGCCATCCTCTCCGTGTGGCCCCCGGGGCCCCTCAGGGCCAGTGGAACCGGGAGGGCCAGGGACAGGGACAGGCTTGGGGTCAGGCTGGATGGGGAAGAGACAACACAGTCGATGAGTACATGACAAGGACTGAAGGCCACTCTGAGGGGAGTGAAGAAATGTCTTACTCCAGCCAGAGTTTGATTGTGCTACTATAGTAACAAAGCATCGAGGCAATCAGGCAACAGAGCATTGAAGTAGATTATTTGCCCCAAAAACACCAAGAAAAAAAGAAGGTAGAAAAGATAAATACCTCAGCATTGGCATACATCTGAAGAAGCAAGAGAAATAAGAAACATGTAGAGTTAGTGAAGTAGTCACACCACCTTCACCCAAAGTGTCGGGAGAAGCTAAAGCACCTGTCCAAAAACAATAGCTGTGAGCAGAATCATATAGGCCCTATCTATGGCTCTGGCTGTGAGCATTTCATGCTGTCATTGACATCCAGAACCCCATAGGAAACCTATAGTCCCTGTAGTATACAGCCCCCCTGTACCATTTTAGTGTTGGCGTACTGAAAAGACACTGCTGTACGCAGAAAAGCTACCCTCAAAGCTAGAGGGAATAGACCCTTGTCAAATTGATAGACACATTTGCATCATAAAGACAGACGGGAGCTTTTCAGTCTATGGGACAATAGGACTCTGCCCACTCATAACAACATGTACTCTAATCTACAGTTCTGACCCGAGGAATCAGACTTTAATGTGCTGCCAAAATGGAACCACTTTATGAAATGTGTCTAGTCCAAATTGAGAGTGAGAGCTGCCAGTATTCCCTCTACATGAACAGAAGTGCTTATTTGACATATTGATTGTGATCATGGCACTCCTACAACGGTGTAACAGGCCATCCTATCTCTTCACCATTTTGCAGGTGCAGATTCACAGAAGCCAGTTAGTGAAAGTTATGTTGCTGGTCAATATGAACCTAAAAACCAAAGCAAGTAAAGCCCAGGTGGAGCCTGGGTTGTTGTTGTTACCTCTATGGCAGGCAGCTCCTGGCAGTTCTCTCTATTGGCTCTCTTTGGGTCGCAATGGATCAGCATCCACTGGAGTTCAAACTAGAACGAGACAATGGCCTGATATGGATCATTTAACATAGCATAGCATAGAATAGCATGGCATGGTTAAACATGACGTGACCTAACATTTTTCAACTTCAATCAAATATTTTTGGGATAGAATCATATGACACTGAAACTATACCTATGCTTGCCTATGGTACAGTTCCTATAGCTCTCTCTACGAGCTGAAAGTGTTTCGAGCTGGCATTTTCCTCTAGGGAGATTTTTGAATAGTGGAACATGATTTTGCGGCAGTGGAACCCCACTGAGCTGCAGTTCTGCTATTGTGGCAGCACTTTAGAATTACAGCCTTGCTCAGCACACATATAAACCCATATCCTGTATGGTAGAAGAGCTTCACAGACTCATATTATAACGCTTACTGTATAACATACAGGGGGAACCAATACCTTCTCAGCCTTAGCCTGGTCCCAGATCTGTTTGTGCGGTCTTGCCAACTCATATGGTTATTGTCATCCCAAACAACGACCACAAGAGTTGGCAATACAGCACAAACCAATCTGGGAACAGGCTATCCCTGCCCCACTCACCACAACAGAAGCATCAGCATCAACGTCCAGCCTCCCAATAAGTGTATCTCCCTCGGTGTTGACGGGGCCTTTGCCCTTGATAGGCTTCTTGTCCACGGGCTGACAGTCCACATACAGGGTGACCTGGTCTCTCTCCACTCCAATCATCATCTGTAAGGATATGCTATAGGGTTACTGTTGTTGATCCTCAGGGGCCACCGCAATTCATGTCATTAGGAGACTGATAGCTAAATAAACAATTTTTGAAAATGCTAATTTGGTAATCAGTCACTAATACATTGAACCAGATGTAGGGTTGCACATTTCCAGTAACGTTCTCAAAATTCCCAGGCTTTCCAGAGTTTCCTGCTAATTCATTCCTGATTCTGGGAATCTTCCATCTGGGATTTCTGGAAAAACTGGGAATTTTGGGATAGTTACTAGATTTTGTAATGTGAACCAGGAGTACCATCAGTAATTCCATCACCTTGTGCCACTTGGTGTTGAACAACACAGAGAGCCCTGGGAAGGTGACGGTCTGCAGGTTGCCATCCTGGCCCATCAGGAAGTACTCCAGCGCTTGCTGGTCTCCATTTAGCCTGAGCCCCGCCTGCTTCCGGCCGTCCTCATCCACTACCTGCCACACGTTCCACACCTTGTTCACCGTGTTCTTGATCATACGGAACGTGACCATGACGGAGTACTCGTCAGGGAAACCCCGGGGGAAGTTGAGCCTGGGTGGAGAAGAACAGAAGATGAAGATGAGTAAGAGAGGGAGGAGGAGAGGAAAGGGTTGACACATGAAGGAGACCTCAACAGGGAAGCCCCGGGGGAAGTTCATCCTCAGTGGGAGAAGGATGGATGGACAGAGAAAAGGGTTCAAACTTATCTTTACAAAATCGTCATTTGAATAATTCTCATAAAGAATGCATTTTAGTTAGAGTCATAGAGAAGAGGTCACCGAGGGCGACGTTTCGCAGTGAGTAAAACAAAAAAGCAGCTTTCCATCACACACAGTTTGGTTCTATGATTTCAGATCTCTGACGTTGGCTGTTGTCAAAGACACTCATCATCACAAAGCAGAGGTAAAACTGCTGCAGGCCACGATCACAAAGCATCACACACAGCGCTTCAGTTGGCTCCCAGCTCCTCACGCCCACCATAACATTATGAATGGAGACATCAATCAAACCCTAACACTATTATGTTAAAGCTCTCCATCCCTCACACTTTCTCTCTCTCTATCCTCCATCTCTCTCTGTCTCTAACGCATGATGCATTCATAACGCAACAGTTCCAATTACTCCAAAGGAACAATGAGGCCCTTTATTTTCCAAATCAAACCCTTCTGTTTTAAACAGAAGCAGAGCCCCAGTGGCTCTGATCAACAGATCAACCAATCAGTCGACCCGTCTCAGTTTCTAACATGCAGACTGCTCTCCGGTCTCTCCAGTCTCTCCAGTCCGAAACCTCTAGGCTGGTATTCATTAAGTGTCTCAGATGCTGATCTCAGATCAGGGCCCCTCCGGTCAAATCATTAATACCTCAAAGGGAAAACTGATCCTAGAGCAGAACTCCTACTTAAAGATTTAGGAATACGAGCCCTGGGGATTTAACTAGCCAGGCCAAGGGCTCCATAGGTGGTGCCTTTATGGACGGTAGCTGCAGAGCTGCAGTCGGCTTGTAAATAGATCAAGACAAGGCAATAAAGAAGGAGTTTCCTGTAACCCAATAAAACAAATGAAGACCACTCACTCTAACGTTCCTGCTGTGTGCCTGTGTGTGTGTGTGTGTGTGTGTGTGTGTGTGTGTGTGTGTGTGTGTGTGTGTGTGTGTGTGTGTGTGTGTGTGTGTGTGTGTGTGTGTGTGTGTTAAGTGCACCTTGGGAGAAAGTCTCTCACAGCCTAGGCCAGAGTTTGAAGTGTGTTGTGTTGTAGGCCTCTATCCCCTGCAGTGGTAAGGGAACGAGTATCGGAAAGGAACCCCTCTGACAACAGACTTCAAAGCCCAGACAGACTGGCCACTGGACTCAGAGGGATACATGTTTTTGGGATTAGCGTCACGTTGTCCTGAGTGGCATGAGGCAGACTGGGACCTGTCAGTATGTTACACAACAGAATGTGTAAACAGGCCCGCTACAGGTCATTAGCCAGACCAGACCAGACCAGACCACCAGTGAAACACCGGAGGACAGCTGTAGTTATGTAAAAAAGGGTTACCACCTGACAACAACTTCTGGCCTACTGAGCAATGTGCAAACGGTCTAAACTGAAAACGGCAGATTGTGTAGTGGTTTTAGATCAAACAAATTACAGGGTACCGTGCCATTCTAGAGGATCCCCACACATTCACTGCTTGATCTAGGCAAGACACACACTCAAACACAAACAGACACACACAGTCTCTCTTCACACAGGAATCTTTTGATTCCCAGAATCCTTTATGAGCACAGACAGGAACAAGAGAATAAAACTACAACTAAGAATGCAGCATAATGAAATATGTCTCTTTGTGTTTCGAGGAGGAGATATTTCATGGATACAGTGGGGTCTGGGGGTGGGGGTTCCCCCCTCGTCGCCAAGAGATGCCAAATAGGTTCAGACATGTTGTTCTCAGCCAATTACAAGCTGTTTCCCAGTGTGATAACACCTGTCAGGAACCTATAATAATACCACACCTGCATTGACCCAGGGGAAAGCATTTATTTGTGTGTGTGTGTGTGTGTGTGTGTGTGTGTGTGTGTGTGTGTGTGTGTGTGTGTGTGTGTGTGTGTGTGTGTGGGGGGGTGTGTGTGTGTGTGTGTGTGTGTATGTGTGTGTGTATGTGCGTGTGTGTGTGTGTGTTTAGCTATTATATGTGTGTTGCTCGTTCTGGTTTCTTCATTCTTTCTTTACCTGGTAGGAATCTGGAAGTTGGCCTCTTTATCGAGGCGGTAGGCCACCTGGAGAGGAGTGGAGCCCTCCACTTTCCTCACGCCCTTCAGAGGAATAACGTCCAACTGGAACTGGGTGATCAGATCAAACCCTAAAAGAGAGGTAAACTGATTTTCAGACATGTCCTGTATCGTTCTGAATAAAGGACGTGTTAAATTACTGTACATATATAGTCATTCTGGTGAAGTATACGTTATATACTGTGTTCCAGGAGTAGAAAAAGAAACAATGCACATCTGATTGACAGATACTGTTTTTTTTTGTATATTTCTGGTTCACATTCTAGTTTGCAACAAGTCACGTGAAGTGGACATTTTGGAATTTCGGTGTTGTCGCACTTTACTAAGTTCAACGGTTTATTCTTATTTCATACTCTGTATAAAACACTGGGTGCAGTGATAAAACTAGCATATTATTGTAATTAGTTGTTCTCTTGCCTGGGCTGGCAACACATAGTACAACATGTTCTTTGAAGGCAGCTAGTACATCTGTTCCTACCAGAGCGCTGGTACACAATTAACATCTTGCTGAGCTAGAATTGTTCCTACTAAAAATCTTTCAGGCTCCAGCAGAATATTTGATGTGGCTCATTTGAAACCTAAAGGTGTCTCAAGTCATTACCCATTTAGACAGCCCAGCCCAGCTCACTAAGCAATCACAGCAGCTAACTTAATTGTGACATTCTGTATTTTGCTTCCTTGGGGATTTCTGTAAACTGAGGCTGGTGGTTTTCTAGTCATTTAAAATGTAAGTCTTTGCTGTCTGGCGATGAGAAAAACCACAGGGACCATAGTGTTGAACTACTGCTCCCTTCTCACCTGGTGTCTTGAAGGGAGGTGAGACTTGGCTACAGAAAGACATCTCATTGCTACTGGCTCAGAGCTCCTGAGATGTCTTGTAGTGTTTGATACAACGTTGCGATACGTAATATGTCGTCCCATGCAGGTCTCCTTTGATTACATCATGAACTATATCCACATCTCATGGTGTAGGTCAAGCAAGCTGTGGCCAAAGTCAGACCGCAGTGGAAGCAAATAGTTGCTGCCTTACGTCCAACCAGGGATGAAGACGCCTGAGTTACTACGCATATTCACAAAGTCAATATTTCTAAAAGACAACATACGATGGTTAGTATCTACCATATACTTTACCTGGAAGGTCATCCTGTCCATTTCTCATGGGAGGGCAGACAGCTGTGTCCCCATCTAACCTGTTGAGATCTAACTCTGACGGAAAACACACAGGGGAAGCAGCTTGGTTATGATGTTTCTGTTCCCAGTGCCATCGTCAAGGGGAGAGCACCGGGAGACTGTTCACAGGTGATAAAACAAGGTAAGAATGCCAATTCACATTATGCTCATGATCCACACTAGATGCATTTTTAATGTTGGTTATTCTTAAAGCTGCAGCGTCTGTATTTCTCAGGTTAATTACACAAGCACAAACTCAACAGCGTGTGTATTGTACTGGAAATAATGGACGCATACTTCGATGTGCTTTAAATATGTCAGTATGGGATGACAGAGGTAATGTTGATGAATGTTGTAGTGTGACTGTGCCATATTGCCTTACATACACTGCAAAGTCTGTAAAGTGACCAAAGAAGGTCAGACCGACAGGTAATGGCTCTTCTTTGTTCATTTATTCATCTTCCTGTCAGTTATTGAGATGCATGTCCCCCCTGGGGGCTAATGTAAGAAGCCAAGAGTCATCAATCACACTATTGTGCTATTGTGCTATTGTGTTTGATTGAGTGACCTATAATATTAGTCTTGTGTCTTTAGTCTTTGTTAATTTAATATAGCCTTTGTATCTGTCTGGGATTCTAAATTGTTAACTGTCATTGGATGCGATTCATTGAAAAAAAGAGCTGATGTAATGTAACTGAACCCTGAGGTGATTTTTTACATTTCCTTCTCAACTAAAACCTTAAAAGTGAACCTTGAATCTTGAAACAACGACAGCGGGAAACATTTGGTAATGTTTCATTGAAGAGCCTTGCTCTACTGTAGCAGTAACATCTCAATGTGAAGCTACTAAAGTACTCAAGAATCAGAAAACAAATCTCCTAGCCTCCTCCTCCTGTTCGATATGAGGATGAAAATGCATTGCATGGGGAAACTAGGAAACAAAGATCTGGAAGTAATGAAACAGCACTGGGTGCCGGAGTACCTCTAGCCTCTACTCCCAGTCAATAACCTGAGTCAGCGCATTTGAATGTGCAGACTGTGCAGGCAACACATCTGGAAGCCCCTATCAACTCCATCGTAACTGCTGAGTGGAGGGGATACTTTGGGGAGATGGTATTTATCCTGTGTGTTTAGTGGCCATAAACACTTCTCTAACTGTGCAGTGTGGGCTGTAAGGAGTTAACGGCTCTCTCTCCAACACCAGGGAATGTGTCCCAAATGGCACCCTATTCCATATATAGTGCACTACTTTTGACCAGATCTCTATAGGCTCTGGTCAAAAGTAATGCACTATAATGGGAATAGGATGTCATTTTGGATACAGGCCAAGTGTTTTAGCCGCCTAGTCATTGCGCTAAATGAGCAGGAGATTGAGATGGACTTCAGCTCAGCTCTTACAGTACAACACCGCCGTTACATGTGACTGAGAGCTATGATGATGACTAGTGGATGTAAGCAGACCATTTCCAAAAGGAAAGTCATCTAGCTACCTATTAGACCGCACATAATGTGCTTGTACTGCGAAAGCAAACCGTGCTACAAGATGGCATTCACTTTACACGTAATAAGAATAACCATTAGGTTTGTTTTCTGCATTAGATATTCCCCCAAGTCTGTAATGTATTTGTTTTGATGTTGAAAAACACCCATAATGTGTGCTATTATATCTCTCTGACAGCTTGGAAGAGAGGCTTATACAGATGTAGAATCTTAATTTGAGCCAGTTCGCTACAGAAGGAAAATCATGTGAATTATTATGTGGATTATAATTAATATATAAAACATTTTAGGGCTTGAGACATTTTTCACTAGGGCTAACCAAGTCTGACATTTTTAAATGGAAACTACAAACTTTAGAAGCCTTTGCAAAAAATGTATGCAACAACAGCATGATCAAATTAAGATACGGCATCTGTAACAATTAAGAAACAAGAGATTATCTGAATTAATCTACAGACTAGTACAGTAGGCTACACTATGTCTGCTATTTCTGTCTTAATAATATATTTGCAATTGTAATAAATGGAATGACTTGTGATAGTATTCTGAAACAATTTGTGTGTTTTGATACCAAAAAGAAAGTTAATTATCCATATCAAAAGTAGCTGTGCAAGCAAACACCACATCCCAGTAGTACACCGTTATGAGGAAGTGATGTTCCCATCATGACCCTGAAGGCTTCTGAGTAACTTACGGCTGAGGGCAGGAGAGAGTAGCAGAGAGAGGAGGGCCATGCAGGTAGAGGAGTACAGCAACATTACTGGGTGCCGTGGTCGCTTCCTGAGGGAAGAGAGAAAGAGACAAAGAGAAAGGGAGAGAGAGAGAGAGAGAGAGAGAGAGAGAGAGAGAGAGAGAGGACAGCTGGGTCAGTGATCTGATGTCTTCAGACATGTCTTTGACCTAAATTGATAAAGATTTAGAGTACCGACACATTAAAAGAGGTTAACACTCACGTAGACATCAATATTATCTAACAGAAGTAACATACAGTATGTGACGTACTGATCATTACTGTATATCAATAACAATAGATGAAGCTAGATAGATGAAGATCTTATGATAACACAAACACAGAAACCCACACATTTCTCCTTTGACAGGTAATGGGGGAAACTGTGTCATGAGGATGTTCATAAGCAAAGTCATACGCGAGTGTACATCCATGTCAGACATGAGTGTAGATCTACGTCAGACATGAGTGTACATCTATGTCAGACACGAGTGTACATATACGTCAGACACAAGAGTACATCTACGTCAGACACGAGTGTACATATACGTCAGACACAAGAGTACATCTATGGCAGACATGAGTGTACATATATGTCAGACACAAGTGGAGTTCTATGTCAGACACGAGTGTAGATCTACGTCAGACACGAGTGTACATCTACGTCAGACACGAGTGTGCATCTACGTCGGACACGAGTGGAGTTCTATGTCAGACACGAGTGTAGATCTACGTCAGACACGAGTGTAGATCTACGTCAGACACGAATGTACATCTATGTCAGACACGAATGTACATCTATGTCAGACACGAATGTACATCTATGTCAGACACGAGTGTACATCGATGTCAGACACGAGAGTACATCTATTCCAGACACGAGTGTACATCTCTGTCAGACATGAGTGTAGATCTAGGCCAGATAAGAGTGTACATCTATGTCAGACACGAGTGTAGATCTACGTCAGACAAAAGATTACATCTATGTCAGACATGAGTGTAGATCTACGTCAGATAAAAGAGTACATCTATGTCAGACACGAGTGTACATTGTCTAATACACTAGCTCAACTCCAGAGTAAGAATACATGTCATTGCTAAGTCGGCTTGCAGAAATAGGGAAGTAATAACTACACACAGTAAAGACAGACATTGTGTTGTAGAACGCAGAAACAGTGAAAATGACTGTGGAGGGCCGGCCACTGACCATTGTTGTCATACACAGGCCGACACCATAGGAGGCTGCTAAAGTGAGGACGGCTCATAATAATGGCCGGAACAGAGCGAATGTAATGGCAATCTACTAATCTGTGTTTTATACCCATTCCAGCCATTACCACGACCCTGTCCTCCGCAATTAAGGTGCCACCAACCTCCTGTGGCTTACATATGAATGTACTACATAAAGCAACAACATTGTGCTGTGTGTCCTCAGACTGATCCACAGGCAATTCTCTCTTTCTCCCTCCCCTGGCCTTGTTTTCCTCAACCCTCCACAGCCTCTTCTTCTATCAGAAGGCTGACAGGCAGGGTGATATGGAGTGACGGCAAAGGCACCAAGGCAGTGTGTGACGGCAGAGACCGTATGCACAGAGGTCTTTTTTACAAAGAGATAGGATTGGTGGCGTGTAAAAGCTGAGATCTGCATTTGGGCAAACAGCGCCACTGGCTGCCCCCCAGGCGCATTTGTTATTGTTTTGGTTTTGTATATTAAACGGTAGCTGGGAGCTCCAGCATTAAGAAGAAAACAATCACGGTCAAATACTCTGCTGTTCTATCGTGGGCTTAATGACGTTTGTTGTTTGAAGTAACAGCTTTGCTGTTGTAAAACGGACTTGCCCTGCATCTCCATATGTGGCCACTAGTTGTGCAGAGCAGTTTTAGTGTGAGACATGAGAGTGAAGGGGAGGAGAGAGAGAGAGAGAGAGAGAGAGAGAGAGAGAGAGAGAGAGAGAGAGAGAGAGAGAGAGAGAATGCAACATAGAGAGAGAGAGAATGCAATGTAGCACTAACTGGGGTTAATTCACAACAGAGATGTACATTCCTTCTGTGCTGTGACATACAGGAAGGGAAGCTTAGTGTTCCTTGATGCCTAGTGCACCATAGACTCCCAAGCCCTGGGGATGAACTGTCACAGCAAACAATAGTTTTGAAAATGGTGGTCTGGGAAAGCTTGACTGCAGTCTTAACATCAGCTCTTGAGCTGCAGAAAATATCTTTGGACAAGCAATTGTGTTTTGACTTTTCCCCCATACGATGTTGTCAGACCACTGATAAAACTATAAAGCAAGCCAACAGGGCAACAAACACAACAACTCTATTCTGAGGGGGATATTCTAAATCAATATCCTACAACTGCCAGATGTTCTAGTCTGTGCTACTGTGCTGTGAAAGATATGTCAACGGCATTAACGATAAGAACATAAACATATTTAAGATTGCGCCTGTTTTATCTTCCACAGAGAGCAATCACAACTCAGTGATCAGTCACCGCTCTCTCTGAGTGAAAAGCACAGTGTGTCATCGCCAGAATCCAGAGATTGCTTGAACGTTTTCTGGCCTCCTACTCCCTGTGCCTCTGGCGTCACACATATGGCCTTGTCCCCCGGTGTCACAGAGCCTGGACCGTGTAGCATGCCAGCTCTGCAGCTCTCCTGGCGTGGCTCATCTGTCTTAATTACACCAACTGGACCCTCATTCCAGTCTCTGCTGCTCAGCCTTACAAATTAAACCCTGCGGTATCAATCACTTTAATTACTATATTAATAATTTGGTAGCATTTCCCAGACAAATCTTTATGGCTATAAAAGTAAGAAGTGTGTGTGTGTGTGTGTGTGTGTGTCACTTTCATTGCCACAGTGGGTCAAAAGGTGACAGGCCAGCATGCACGCACTGACACACACACAGGCAAGCAGGCACACACACACCACATGACACTGTCCGTGTGACAGGGGCTATTCGAGAGGCCAGATGGATTTTTGACAGAGCTTTAAATCATGACAAAGACACAGTTAACCAGCCCACTGGAGAGCTAAGGAGGAGAGGAAGCCTTCTTAAGGCTTAACAGCTTTATTTTTCCTATGTTCGAATGCCCACAAAAAAAAGGTTTACAGTCGGCGCATGCGTGTGTGTGTGCGTGAGTGTGGGACAGATTATAAAGCTGTGCTATCTCAATCTTGGCCTCTGGCCACGGAGCTTCTATAATCCATGCAGAGCTAAATATTATAATGGTACCAGCCCACAACATCACTGGCTAATTTCAAGGCTGTATAAATTCAAGCGTGAGTATTTTCAGTTCCTAATAAAAAAGTACTGTATGTGTAAGGTTTTTTTCTTATATAATGTTATTTCGTCATTATTCTATCTATTCTACTTTATCTATCCGTGATGAAAAGAGTGGATTCCTAACGAGCAAAGTTTCCCAAATCTCTCCTCTAGTACCCAAAGCCATACCATTTATTTGATTTATTTGAGTTGTAGCACACCTGATTAAACTGGTCAACTAATCACCAAGCCTTTATTGACAGTATTTGAATCACATCGTCTGGCTCTGGAATGGATCAGATAAGTGGAATGGCTGAGGATTCTAGGGGAAATGTTTGGGAAACACTGCTACAGAGAGAATGTCATACTGTTTCATCATTTCTTGACTAGCAAGTCCTCAGACTGGAAATATATTACGTCAAGACAGCAGTAAGCCTGACTGAACTCTGACCTCGTGATTTTCGCACAGTAAGGTCACACTCAAGTGGATCCCAATAATGTGCCAATCCACCCAGATATTACTACTTCAACATGTAAATAACTGCACAATACATGTATCATTCAAAAAGCTCTTACCTTGTCAAGACAGCACAGTGGTGCTCCATGTTTTGCCCCCGTCTAGGTGTGATGGGCGACGCAGGGCTTTAAGAGCAGACAGACAGACAGACAGACAGCAGTGAGTGAGGTAAAGGAGCAAAAGGAGCCACAGACATGAATCTTAGGTTAGTTCCCTCTGAAGTTCAGTCCTGGTGCTGGGAGAGCATGGTGAGGACTGACTGGTGGGACCAGGGCTGGGGATGCTCAAACTGGGGCCTGAAGACACATAAAACCTGCTTCAATGGGTTCCCATTGGACAGGAGCTGTTGAGGAGGTGGTGACTAGGCTTTTATTACCAACACTTTAAAGACATGTTGGAGGCCTCTAGGCCTTTCCTCCCTCCTGTTACACCTTATCTTCTCCTCTCTCTCTCTCTCTCTCTCTCTCTCTCTCTCTCTCTCTCTCCTTCTCTCTCTCTCTTTCTCTCTCTCTCTCTCCTTCACTGTGCCCCATAATGATATGTGTTGGCTGTGTGTAATTCTGTTAATAATTATGTTGCAGGTTAGGAATAGGGATGCCGTAGGAGAGTGTAGAGTGATGGAGGAACAAGGATATCCTAATCGTGTAGGTCCTTTACTGTACCCGGAGAATACCTCTGAAGTGTTGAGGTG